>NC_056737.1:839970378-840007541 GCF_019279795.1 Protopterus annectens
ATTGCGGCCGGCTGTTTTAGCTTTCCAAGAGGGCAATTGGCATCTGGGGCAAGAAACACTGAGGAAAATGGCGTCGGCTGATGCCTTTATACCCGAAGACCAGCACAGATGACGTCGGGTGAAGTGCGACATCAGCCGAAGCCGGACCCAGACTTTGGAATCCGGCCGACCGAAGGGCTGCCTGACGACAGGACAACCCATTTGTTATGACTGCAGATGCTATCCAGTTCGGACATCTACATTTATGGTAGGTACAAAACTGTACTTTTGTTTTATTCTTGTGTAGAACAGGCAAGCTGTTTGTATTCAGGTTCATTCTTTTCTCCTTATCTGACTAAATTTCAGGAGTTCTTGGATTCTGCACTGCTGGCGACATAGTGTGCTCTTCTATGGGGTCCTAATACCATCTGATATTAGGTGGGCCAACATCAGCCCCACCCCCCCAGTGTCCCACACCATCCATCCTGCTGTTAGCGTTCTGACTCAGGGTAGCTTGGTGTGGGCCAGATATTGGATCTTATGTGGCACCACTTTCCCTTGGCCGTGTGCTAGATGTAGTGCAGGCCTACCTTATGCCAGTCAGGTTAGTATTGGCATTAGATTTGAGGATACCAGTGTGTGCTTTACTCATGTTTGCTGTACTTTAAGTGCAGGCCTTACAGTTTGTACTATGAGCAGTATTTGGTGGGATTCTGTTGCACACCCATCGGATGTGAACCTGGAGCCTTTCTTGGTAGGCTTTTGACTTCTTGATGAGGCTTTACTTGGATATAGTGGATTCTTAGGAAAGACTGAAAGTGGAAGTTCTGATTATGATCTTTCCATTCATCACTGATGGGGTTTGGTTCTGAGCCTTCGGAACAGAGTCGGCCTAATACCAAGCTCGCGCCAGCCAAAAACCCTCGAGCTAAGCTTCTATCCACAGTGCCCTTCTCCGTTACCTCAGATCTCATTTGCAGCATAGCCATAAAGCCGGGTTTAAGCAGAGCTCTCAGCTCAGTGGAAACTGATATTTTGGGAAAAATTTGTCTTTTCTTGTTTGACTTCCATTAATATTCATATTTGCTGTTAGATTTGCATATTTTTCACTTCTACCCGTTTGGTAATCTTTAAGTACCATTGGTGGTACAGCCTTCCCTCTTTACCCTTGTATTCCTTGAATATCATCGCTGGTATTTCTTCTCTCCTTCCACTTTTCTGTCTAGTGTCTTTTTTGACTCTGGTTAGATAGTGTGTATTTAGATACGTTTGGACTTTGAGAGTTTATTTTTTCTCTGAAGATTTTGAGTGTAACTTTTTCATGATGTCTGAAATGAAGGGTACATCAGGCTTTCAAGCATTGTACTTCTTGTAATGGAAAACTTCTGAATAGTGGCTCTCACGATGATTGTCTATTCCTTGGTTGTGCCCCATCTTTTGGTGCAACCCCCGTGTGTGATTTGACAAAGTTTCAGCAAGCACTTTGGAGGCCAACCTCCATATCAGCGTTCTAGAATGGAGAGCATTGCTGTTAGCATTGCAGGTATTCCAAATGGTTCTTTCTGGAATGATTGCAGTTCAGTCAGACAACATGCCAGTGGTCTGGTATATCAACAAGCAAGGAGGAACCAAGTCATGCCCCCTGTGTTGAGAAGCCATGAGAATTTAGCAGTGGGTGATGGCTTCCAACCGCTTCCTGATAGCAACGCATATGCTGGGGAACTCCGACATGGTTGCAAGCAAATTGAGCAGATGCATTCTCTTGCCCCTCGAGTGTTCACTCAGTCCTGAAGTAGTGGCAGAAAGTTTCAGCCGTTGGGGCCAGCCTTGCTGCAACCTTTTTGCCTCCCCATCCAACAGCAAATGCAGCAGCTATTTTGCCCTATTCCCCCCAAAGGGGGAGTCCCCGAGTGACTCTCTGATTCACGATTGGCCCACGGGAATTCTTTATGCTTATTCCACCCATTCCTCAATTCGTGAAGAAAGCTTTTCTGTTGAAATGCAAAGTGATCCTCAGTCCCCTTTTGGCCATGACAAGTTTGGATGTCCTTCAAGGATGCATCTGCAGTCCTAACATATGGGTTGTCCTGCCTCAGGCAGCCCTTCGGTCGGCCGGATTCCAAAGTCTGGGTCTGGCCTCGGCTGATGTCGCACTTCACCCGACGTCATAGCTGCTGTTTATTGGGTATAAAGGCATCAGCCGACGCCATTTTCCTCAGTCTTTCTTGCTGCGCGGTGCCCGAAGCAGAAGCTGTTCGCAAGTGCCTGTCGGTCAGATCCAGAGATTTCTACTACACGAAGACTTCTAAAAAGCTAAGTACCCCGTTGGGGACTCTTTCTTGCCTCAGCCAATGTCAGACAAAGTAAATAATTGTTTAACTTGTGGGAAACAAATACCTCCTAAGGATTTCCACTCTTACTGCCTTCCTTGCTTAGGCCCAGACCACGACGTATCAGCTTGTCTAGCCTGTGCTTCCTTCAACCGACGGACACTTAGACGTTGGTCGGAGTTTGCAGAGGTGTTTTTTGGTCCCGCGTTTGCATACAAAATGCCGTCTGAGACTCCGACTACTCAATTAGCTAAAAAGCGCAAGGAAAAGGACCGACATTTGCGGCCCGCGGTTTTGGCTGAAACCACGGTTAGGCCAACCACGAGTGTCTCTGTTTCGGCTGAAACCGAGCCCCCAGTTCTTCCTTCGGCCGAAAGCATGCCTCCGATAGCCGAGGCCTCACAGAGCATGGCTGAATCTGCTACTGAATTTACTGCTACAGAAGCAGGCACCCAGGATTTCAGACACTATTCCTTTAGACATATCTACCCTTGCACGTGGGGCTGCTAGACCCCCTGCTTCTATGTCTATCAAGGCTTTTGCCAGGGCTAAAGCAGCTAAATCTTCTAAGGCCTTACCTGCTAAAA
Organism: Protopterus annectens; assembly: GCF_019279795.1. NCBI lineage: Eukaryota > Metazoa > Chordata > Ceratodontiformes > Protopteridae > Protopterus > Protopterus annectens. The sequence continues at coordinate 839,973,275 of NC_056737.1, forward strand.
CTCCTTCACATAGGCCTACCTCTAGTTCCCAAATACTCAGCCTGGCTGAGGATCTCATTTCTTTGATTAGGGGATCCCAACCTCACCCAGACAGGGCCTCTCAGCCCCCTCCAGACAAGAGGCCTAGGACTGAACCCCCGGAACCTGTCTCTACAGATTATTCCTCGGATGACTCCGACATTTCAGACCCTCACGAAGGCCCATATTCTCCTTATGAGGATTCTGATGCAGAAGACTCCATTCCTTCTGCTTCTCCTCCTGAAGAATTTTCCTTTGGGGAAACCTTGCATGCTATGAGGGAACACTTCCAATGGCAGGGCCAGGATTTTTCAGATTCAAGGAAAAGGCTAAGGACCTTTTTACACTTACCACAGCATAGGCCTTTGGCCATTCCGCCAGTACTAACAGTTGTTGATGCATATAATGATGCCTGTACTGCCCCTGATTATCTTCCTCCGGCCCCTGCCAAGCCTGACAGATATTACAGGGTCCCAGACACACACTACCATTTGTATAAGGCTCCTGTTGCAGACCCTGAAACCATTTCACAGGGCCCTAAAGGTGTGGCAGCTGCCTCTGCCAAAAACCCTCTTCCCTCTGAAAGGGAATCTAGAGCATTAGAGAGATGGGGTAAAAAGGTTTATACTTCTGCTACTCTTTAGGCCAGGGCCTTGAACTGTCAATTTCACATGATTCAGTACCAGGAATTTTTGTTAGACCAGCTAAATAAAAAACTGTCTTCTCCTGAACCTTTAGACCGCAAGTCCCTTCAGGATTTGGTACATAACTCTCAGCAGGTCAGTAACCTTTTTCTAAAATGTGGCTATGATGCACTGGAGGCTTCCTTTAGATCAGCTATGACTGGAACAGTGATTCGAAGGCATGCCTGGTTAAAAGAACAATCCTTACCAGACCATGTTAAGTCAAAACTCCTAGATGCTCCCATGGAGAAACAAAGTTTGTTTGGCTCCCCTGCACAGGAGGTTCTAAAGAAGGTGGAAGAAAAAGCAAAATCTGTCCAAACAGTCAAGGAATTCTTACAGGTCCAACCTCCAAGGTTTAGCAGAAATTGGCCTTCGAAGAATTGGTCCTTTCCAGACAACTCCAGAGCACAGAGAGGCAGAAATAGACGCCCAAGAGGCAGAGGTCAATCTAGGGGTGCCTACAGGGGACGTCAGTGGCAACCTACCAACCAGAGAAGTACTGCCACAGATTCAACTACAACCAGTTCCACAGGGCAGACACAATGACTTGGCTCTAGTTCCGCCTACCAGGGAACAACTGGAAGCACCCTTGGGCGGAAAGCTAGCCTTATTTTCCGACAACTGGCATTACATTACAGGAGACAAATGGACTTTACAAACAATAGACAAGGGCTACAGGTTTCACTTCCGCACTCTACCAAAAAATAGAGGAATGCCAAACCTACCACCAAGCCAAAAAACAGACGCTCTAAGACAAATCAACAACTTACTAAGGATGAGAGCTATAGAAGAGGTACCACCTGTGGAACAAGGCCAAGGATTTTACTCCAGGCTTTTCCTTGTACCAAGAAAAGAAAATCAATGGAGACCTATTCTAGACTTGTCCGCACTGAACACATACCTCATTGTTCCAAAATTCAAAATGCTGACCCTCCAGCAGCTTCTTCCCATGCTGGGCAAGGAGTCTTGGCTGGTGACTCTAGATCTCAAGGAGGCACACCTGCACGTCCCTATACGACCAGATTGCAGAAGACACCTCAGATTTCTTGCAGGATCAGAGCATTATCAATTCTCAGCATTGCCTTTTGGCTTATCTACTGCGCCCAGAGTATTCACGAAATGCCTGGCATCAGTAATTGCTCATTGCAGGCTTCAGGGAATTCAAATTTACCCATACCTGGACGACTGCCTAATACAAGCGGACAACAAGGCAAAATTAACAAAAGATTTGGAAAATGTCATACAACTGTTGCAAGCTTTGGGATACACAGCCAACATGGTATACCATCCCAAAGGATAACATTCTTGGGTGCAGAACTGGATACATCAACTCAGATGGCTTTTCTCACAGAAGAAAAACAAAAGCAACTACCTGTCTACTTCATGACATTAACAACACAAACTCAGCTTACTGCAAGGAAAGTCCTGCAAGCCCTGGGCTACATGGCATCCTGCATAATATTGGTTCCGCATGCCAGGCTGCATATGAGAAAGCTACAATGGTACCCAAGGAATGTATGGTCTCAACACAAGCACAGTCTAGAAGCCCAGATTCCAATAATTCCATGCCTGAAGCAGGAATTCCTGTGGTGGGCTCAGGCCTGTCAGTTGAACAGAGGCTTGCCTTTCCACAAACCTCATCCAAGCTAGACCATCACCACGGACGCCTCAGACCTAGGATGGGGGGCACACATGGTGGACAAGTGTATACAAGGCCTATGGACCCAAGACCAGCTGAATCTACACAAATCTAAAGGAGATGCTGGCAGTGAAACATGCGATCCAGGCATTCAGACCACTCCAACAGGGTCATCTGCTGATAAGGATGGACAATACCACAGTCATGTGGTACATCAACAAACAGGGAGGTACACATTCATATCCTCTATGCCGGATGGCAATGGACCTGTGGAATGTGGCCCTGAATCTCGACATTCAACTTCAGGCCAGATTTGTACCAGGAAAAGAAAATTCTCTAGCAGTCACTTTAAGCAGAACTACCACGGATGCTCACGAATGGATGCTGCATCCAGATATCTTCAAAGCCATAACAAAGAAATGGGGACTACCAGAGATAGACCTGTTCGCCTCCCCACACAACCACCAATTGAAGAAATTCTGCACAAGAGCATACCACCCACTTGCTTGGAGGGTGGACTCCCTTTCCTTCAGCTGGAAAAACCTGACAGCATATGCATTTCCACCTCTTCCCTTGATGTACAAAGTTCTACTGAAGATCAGAGAGGATCAGCCAAGGGTAATCCTGATAGCTCCAGACTGGCCGAGGCAACATTGGTACCCGCTACTGAGAAGCATGTCTCGGGCACACGCATGGCCTCTACCTCTATGTCCCTTACTTCTAACACAGGACAACTACAAGATCCTACATCCAAACTTGAAAACACTGCAGCTAGCTGCTTGGAATATTGCATAAAACAAAATAACCCAGATTTATCTCAGAGGGTTAAGGACATTATCCTGGAGGCACGCAGACCCTCCACAAGGAAGACTTATTCAGCCAAGTGGAAAAGATGCCTCATTTGGAGTGCAGCAAAGGGAGAAAATGTCTCATTGGCAAACATAGCACACATCCTGGAATATTTAGCAGAACTGTTCCACAATGGCCTGTCTTACTACTCCATTAAGATTCATGCCTCAGCAATTTCAGCAGAATACAACATGGATCCTCCTGTCTTCCCTCATCCTCTACTCAGGCAGTTCTTGAGAGGAATCAAAAATGTAAAACCTCCAAGGAAACAACCTTTACCTACATGGGATCTCAACTTTGCGCTGGAAAAGTTAACACTTCCCCCTTTTGAACCAGCAGCAACAGCAGAATTACAGTTCTTGTCTTGGAAAACTGCTTTCCTGCTAGCAATCACTGCAAGAAGGGTATCTGAGTTACAGGCATTAATGGCAGTACAACCCTTCCTTATCTTCCATCAGGACAGTCTCTCTGAGAACTAACCCTACCTTTATGCCAAAAGTGGTCTCCAGAGTATCATTGAACCAAGCGATTCATTTACATACATTCTTCCCCAACCCACAGAACAGGGGGGAAAGACTGCTACATACCTTGGATGTGCACAGACAATTAAGCTACTATCTGGACAGAACTAAGACCAGCAGAAAAATTGACCAGCTTCTGGTAGCATATGCAACAGGAATGCAAGGAAAAGCAATTTCAAAATGGATAGGAAATTGCATTCGATTTTGCTACTCTTTCCATGGAAAGACAACTCCTGATAATATCAGACCTCATTCCACAAGAGCTACAGCCACCACTACTGCTTTCCTACGCGGAGTGGCTACCAAAGACATTTTAGAAGCTGCTACTTGGAGCTCCGTGCATACATTTGCCAAGCATTATGATCTTCCCTTATACTCTAGATCCCGAGCAGGTTTTGCAACTGCTGTTTTGCAAGGGATCTTAACTACACCATCTTTATCTTAGTGCCTCCTCCCCCAGTTTGGCTATGGTATTCTACCCATATGTTAGGACTGCAGATGCATCCTTGAAGGACATAGTACAGTTTTGTCCCTACCATAAATGTAGATGTCCGATAGGTATGCATCTGTAGTCAGGATTACCCACCCTCCTTCCCCTCTGTGGTACTCCTAGGGTATTTACCCCTCTTTTAGCTAGCTGGGGGAATCTATTATGGTGTATTTGTTTGTATATATGTATATATATATATTTTTATATTGTTTGCTCTCTACTGTTTGGAATTATTTGCATTTATCCAAATTTAGCCTTCCTAGAGGGCACCTGGCATCTGGGGCAAGAAACACTGAGGAAAATGGCGTTGGCTGATGCCTTTATACCCAATAAACAGCAGCTATGACGTCGGGTGAAGTGCGACATCAGCCGAGGCCAGACCCAGACTTTGGAATCCGGCCGACCGAAGGGCTGCCTGAGGCAGGACAACCCATATGTTAGGACTGCAGATGCATACCTATCGGACATCTACATTTATGGTAGGTACAAAACTGTACTTTCCCTTTCCTTCGGCCTCATCTGTTAAACCCACCGTGGATTCTGGACCCTCTTCCAGTCCTGATTTCTCACCCCCAAGGGTTGAGTCACCCGAATCTGTCCAGTCTGAAGCTGACAGCTTGGTTCTCCACTTTTCGTTGCCAGGCAGGATGATCTCACTTCACCTGTTCATGACATTATTCTGGCCTCTCCTAAACCATCCACCAGAAGACTGTACCAGGACAAATGGAAAAGGTTTTCTGTTTGGTCAAAGGAAAAGATTCTAGATCTATATTTGGCTGTAGTCACAACAGTCTTACAGTATCTAAGTTTTTTGAAGATGGAGCTGCGGCCTCTACCGTGCGAGTACATCTGGTGGCGATTTTTAATTACCATAATGGACTGGATGGTACTCTTCTCGTATCACTACGTTTATGTAAAACTCTTCTCAAGGGAGTTTCTCACATTAGCCCTCCAATCAGACAGCCTAAAGAGCCATGGAATCTCATGTTAGTTCTCCAGTCGGACTCAACCCCCCCACCCCCGAACCCGCAGCAAAATTTGACCACATATTCCTGTCATAGAAATCTCTGTTCTTGGTAGTCATTATGTCAGCTAGATAAATTTTGGAGTTGCAGGCATTGTGCACCAAAAGACCCTACCTAATCTTCCACAACGACAGAGTATCACTCTGGATGAATCCATATTTTCTCCCCAAAGTTGTTTCTGATTTTTCCATCAATCAGTCTATTGACCTACCAGTGTTTTTCCCAAACTTTGTAATAAAGGAGAATACTACCTACATTCCTTGGATGTGCACAGGCAATTGATATTTTTAGACAGGACCAAAACAATACTTAAGACTGACAACTTTTCATTTCCTTTTCTGGGACTAGAATGGGGAATTCTAAGGGACTGCATACGTTTCACCTATTAATTTGCAAAAGAACCTATGCCACAGAATATTAAAGCCCATTCCACTAGATCGATGGCTACTTCTGTAGCCTTCCATTCCAGGGCTTCTATGGATGACATTTGCACAGCAGCCACTTGGGGCTAAACCCCCACACGTTTATCAATCATTACAAATTGAATGTGGTCTCCAGAGGAAGAGCTGCCTTCGGCTCAATGGTTCTAAAGAACGTTCTTCCATAAGGGCCACCCAAGGATCTCAAGGTAGCTGGGGTTCTGTCCCATCAGTGATGAATGGAAAGAAGATTGACATAATCAGGTAAAGGTGTTATGTCTTGCCGTAACGTTCCATCTTTTTCATCATTTCCCACCCTCATTCCCCCACCAAAGGCTCCTGGGGGATGTTTTGGGTCCATGTAATGTCTTAGGGCATTTCTGCAGAAATGGCCTCTACTTTACTTGTATAACATAGGCCAACTGGATCTGAGGTAACTGGGAGAAGGGCATTATGGGTAGGAGCTTAGCTCGAGAGTTTTTGGCTGGCGCAAGCTTGGTATTAGGCTGACTTGGTTCTGAGGACTTTGAACCGAATCCCATCAGTGATGAATGAAAGATCATCAACACAGATGGAATGTTATGGTAAGACATAACTCCTTTTTTTCAGATTTTATAACCAGTTTTAAACACCACTAAACAAAAAATGTACAAAAAAAATGCCACTAAAGAAAGGAGCAAAGTTCAGGAAACTTTAATTTGTCTTAGCGCCTCGGTTCCACAAGCCTTCAAGAGGTAAAACATCCCACTATTTGATACTCTCTTTTAAATAAAACATAGATTAACATTTCAGTTAATTAAAAAGCACAGCTATTCACAGAAAAACCTTCCAATTACATTCAATGTTTAACCGAAACTTTAAAATGCGTACTGTCTCCTTATATAGGTTCATAGGTGTGTATATTAGGCTAATGGTCTTGGTCCTTTACAAGCCTAGCCCATAGGATTACCCAGGCATCGTGCCACCTGACCTTGGTTCCTAGTGCTTCTGTCGAGTAGAGCCACTGGAGTGATCCCTGGGGTGAATTTTCCATTTCCCATCCACTCATCAAAATTTCTTAAAGCCCCAGTGAGGTGCTCAGTTTGACATGTACAGGAAGTCTATTGCATAGCATGGGCAGTCTCTGGGTTATGAACCTGTACCTCCAGCTTGTTCTGTTTGTGGTAATGAGGTTGAGGTCTCTGGAGCGTGTGGTATTAAGGGATTGGGATTTCTTTAGATGTAGCATTTCTAACCGAGCTGGGTCAGACATGGCTTTGTAAGTCGAGGAGAGATTGCCTCTAAGTAGGCAATGTGAGACGGTCATTACTACTAAGTCTTGAACCCAGGACCCTGTGCACTACAATGACAGCAACATACCTGTACACTGTCTGAGCAGTATAACAATCTTGTCTTCATTTGTATCTCATCCCATCCCTTAACAGTTTCTAAAATTGTACCTCTTAGACATGTATTACCACCATGACATAACATGTAGTGATGTGCTATGGGACTTTGTTTTCCTATTTTTAATATCCAGGAGATGCTCCTGCATTCTCACCTTAAGACTTCTTAGTTTCACCAATGTAAGAGAGGTTGCAGGAGCATCTTGGTGCATAAATTACACCCATAGTATTACAATTCACACACTGGGGGTGTATACCACATGATTTATCAAAACAAGGGACTACATACTGACAAATGGAACATCTTCCATATGACTAAGTCCCCATAAATTTTGGTTTCATACACTGTTCTGTTTTTGGGACCTCAAAATTACTGTGGACAACCATGTCTTTTTATACTTCGACATCACCTCAAAGAAAGAGGTTTACTTGGTAATACATCTTTTAACTTTCAACAAATAATTCCAGTAATATTTAATGACATTAAATACTTTGTCAAAATATATGTTGTCACAAAGTAAACCTTTTTAACTTTAATTTTATTTTTGCTCCATTTCTCTACATAAAAAATGTTCTACTCCTGTCATTGCTCTCATACCCATTAATATTGTTCAATAACATATTTAAAGCCTTTTTATAACCAGTTTTACCTGTCATATATGGGGTGGTGGGATCCTCCCTGGACTTTGATCATAATCTACTTTGCAAATATGTGATGAGGATTAGGAGTCACTTGAGCTGTGCCTGTTTACAGACATGGACAGGAAAGTACTTAAGTGCAAGCCCTTCAGTCAAGCCTCCAGTGTGGCTTAGGTGGTCTACTTTGCCAAGGTGTCTTTTTTTAAATAATCTTGCTCACTGTCTCCCTTCCTGAACTTGAAGCTCTGAATGTAGTTCACTGTTTTGACAGTACTGTCTGAATGAAGGAACAGTGTGTGCAGCCACTAGAAGGGACTCTAGTCACTTTCTTTTCTTCCATTTTGCACAACAAGTTAAGACCTATTGCATTTTTTTTCTTTCTCTACTAATATGGTAAAATGAAAACTGCTACAATATACTATCCTTGCACATTAGCTCTTGCACTTGAGTGTCGTGTTAACAGCCCCAGGCAGGCTTGTGGTGTGTAATGTTGCAAGGTTAGGCTCTGGCTTGCTTTTCTAGCGTTTGTAAGGTACTGGGTATAGTAAATGCTCTTCATTTGATCTGTTTGTAAAAACTGGAAGGTGCATTTATTTGACTTCCCTGATTTTAACACTAGTTAGTTCTTGGGACTATATTTTTAGGTGTGGAACTAACAAATTTCTTCAGAATGGTACCTTTTGTGGTGTTCGTAAATGGGAGTATTTTGTAAATATATTTTAAGCTTCCGTAACATTTCACCTGATTTACTTGCAGCAGTAGTGGTTGTTACTGTTGTATGTGTTTAGTTGTAATGCAGTTAGTCTGGGAGGAAGTTTGTCCTGGTATTAGTAAATGTTTATATAGTAGTAAAACCAAAAATTAATCCTAGTACTTGACACTCTAGGGAGCATCTGTATAATTTTAAGAAATGTCATCCTCTGATACTGTCACTATGGATTTGAAAGCGGAGGTCTAAATACATTATAAAACTTAGACTTACTTGGCAACTCAAACTGAGTAAAAGTCATCTTGATTATGACTACTAAAATGTAATGGTTCATAGCAGCTAGTTTGGTTTATTTTGTGTGTCTGTGTCTAGTAGGCAAAGTCCAAGTCGAAAAATGTCAAATGCAGACGCCCTGCTAATATCCGTGCACTGAGAAATACCCTCCCCATGCAAAATTTAAAACTTTTTTTTTTTTGCAGGGGCGCAAGCACTTCCTGCACCTCCCCCACTAATTATGCATACTAACTCTGAGATTACATAAACATGTGCTAAGGGCATATTCTCAAACTCTGGAAATTATGCAGTCGCCACCTGTTGATCAGCTGCTTGGTTGATCATAAGCAGCCAGCTGAACAGCTGTCGTCCACTCTGTCTGCCTTTTGCAGGGGAACCTTACTTTGTATCCTGTAATTTTAGTATTTTTAAACCTTATTTTCTGAGCTTGGTTCTAAAGTGCTCTACTGAGGTATTACTAAAAGGCATTTATTGGGACTTTACTGTCAGTGTGTTTTTGTTTTTACACTCTGGCTTTAGTGTTTTACTTTTGTTTTTTTCTGTTTTAGGTAAGTGACATGGTCTGTCAGGGTGATACTTGCATGGACCTCAGGCCAGTGTAAAATGTTGAAAAGACTTTGTATTCACTTAGTCGAGACCTGTCTGATCAGTCTGGTGCACCTTCTGTTAAGTTCCTTCAGCAAAGCTTAAAGTAGTTCTTCTTGCATCACTTTTGCTGTATAGAGAGCTTATTTTTTATGATAAGGTGAAATCTCTCAGGAATGGTGGCCTAGTTGCTCTGCTGCTTTAGCATTTGTGACAGTTTCTGAACCAGCAAGACTTTTAGGCAAATTATCCAGTTTTTATTGCTCAAACTTCCAGCGGTTGTCATTGATGTCCACAGAGTGTTACACTGCCCCTTTCAGCACTCAATAGTTCTTTACAGTGTTATAATTGGGTGTCTGGATTCCTTAACTAATGGGCAGCATATGAAAGGGCAGAGTGTTTACATTTGTTTTGTTTTTAATCTAGGGTACACTCCCAGTGGGCGTGTTAACTACCGTTTATCATTATTTGATATTTTCGTATGTGCAGTCAAGTTTTCATCTAGGATGCATTTATAAACTAAAAAAAGTAAAAGCTGAGTTTGGTGTTCAGGAAAAGACCAGTGTTCACACAGACAATTTGATATCGGCAGCTTGTTCAAATCCCTTATTTTAAAACACTTTAATCTGCAATATGTTTGAATGTCAATGGAAACAGAGGGAACTGCATGCTACTTGAGAGGCATACTGTGAAATGCCATAGTGGTGTACACACAATCGCACTATGTGTAGTGCAGCATGCTGGATAGACTTTGTAGGTATTTACTAGTAGTTCTGAAGGTATGCAGTGTGATGTTCTTCATCTCGCATTGCTGCAGTCCTTACATATGGGTAGTCCGCTGTCCTCGGTTGGCCCGAATACCAAAGTATAAGGCTGACGTCGGTCAAGGCGCTTAAAACTGACATCAGGACGTCAGGGTACAAAAGCGCATGACCGACGTCATTTCCTCAGTCTTTTTTGCCGCATGGTCCGATGCAGAAGCAGCGTTGCAAGTGCCGTTCGGCGTTCTGAAATTTTTCGAATTCGGAGTTTCAGACCGAATCCAAGTTGGCTAAGTACCCCGTTGGGGATTATTTAGTTTTTTTCTTGCCTCAGTGTTTTACCGGATGTCAGAAAAAGTGAATAACTGTATTTCTTGTGGGAAACAGATACCACATAGGGATTATCATTCTTTGTGTATTCCTTGTTTGGGGCCTGAGCACGACGTTGTTGGGTGTCGCTTTTGTGCTAGGTTCAATAAACGCACTATTAAGCGGAGGTTAGATTGTGCTAGGCTGGTCTTTGGGAAGCGGTGCAATTATAATATGCCGTCGGATTCTCCGGCGCCCGCTTCTGCGAAGAAGCGCAAAGACAAAACAGTTAAACCCAGGCAAGATGAGTCCGTTCCGGACGCCGGTTCTTTAGAAGCTTCAGTGGAACCGGTGGTTCCGACGGAGACTTCTCTGGAGTCTCAGGGGGAGACTTGCAAGAGGTGGTCTCGCAGGAGGCAGGTCAGGCTGATGGGGCTTCTCAAGTTACTGTACTCCCCTCCATTCCTAGGGTGGTTAGGCCCTCTCCTTCTGTTTCCAAGGCTTCTCCCAGAGGCAGGCCAGTTTTAGCTTCTGTTGGTGTCACTCCTAGTTCAGCAGGGTCTGTGCCTAAGAAGCACATGCTTAAAATGGCAGAAGATTTGATTACTCTGATTAGAGGTTCTATGCCCCCTCCTGATAAGAGGCCTAGGGTGGAGCCAGAGTTGGGAAGTTTTGAGCAGGCTTCGGATGTTTCAGAGTCTTCGGCTGAAGACTTGCAGGAGTACTCTCCTTATTCTGATTCTGATGCAGATGATTCCACTCCTTCTGCTTCTCCTCCAGAGGATTTTTCTTTTTCAGAGACTCTTCATTCTATGAGGGAACATTTTAAGTGGGAAGGTCAGGACTTCTCTGATTCTAGGAAAAGGCTTAGGGAGTTTTTGCTATTACCCCAGCATAGGCCTTTGGCTATACCCCCTGTTCTGGATGTTGTGGAAGATGTGTTTGCAGAGGCTTCACTTAATCCTGATTCTCTGCCTCCTGCTCCTGTTAAGCCGGATAGGTATTACAGGGTGCCTGAGGCTCACAAATATCTTTTTAAGAGTCCTAGGGCGGACCCAGAAACTATTAGTCAGGGACCTAAGGGTGTCAAGGCCTCTGTTGTAAAAAAATCCAGTTCCTCTGGATAAAGAAGCCAGAGCTTTGGATAGATGGGGAAAGAAGGTCTATACATCTTCTACCTTAGCTATGAGGGCTTTGAATTGCCAGTTTCATATGTTGAAATATCAAAACTTTCTTCTTTCTCAATTGAAGTCTAAGGTGGATGCTCTGGCGGAAGGCATTGAGTGTAAAGAATTGCAAGATTTGGTGCATGTCTCTGAACAGGTGGGTAAGCATTCAGTACAGTGTGGTTTTGATGCTGTGCAGGCCTCGTCTAGGGTGGCTGCCACTGGCTCAGTTCTTCGCAGGCACGCATGGTTGAAGGATCAGAATTTATCTGACCATGTTAAGACAAGGATTTTGGATGCTCCTTTGCAGTCTGATGTGTTTGGTTCACCTGTGGAGTCAGTCTTGAAGAAAATGGAAGACAAGGCGAAGTCTATGCAGACTGTTAAAGATTTTTTGCAAGTCCAGCCTCCGAAGTTTAGTAGGAATTGGCCTGCTAAGGGGTGGACGTATCCTTCTTATGATTCTCAGTCTAGGGGTAGATCTAGACGTGGTAGGGGCAGAGCTCAGAGTTCTTTCAGGCCTAGAACAGGGAGTTCCCCTGCACAATCTTCGGATGAGGGTAGGGGCCAGTCCTTTCGTAAACAGGCCCAATGACCTACTTTTTCAGCTGTCAGATCCTTCTTGCCTGGCAGCACCTTTGGGAGGAAGGTTAGCACTCTTCAAAGAAAATTGGATGTTGGTTACCCAAGACAAATGGGTATTGGATATCATACACCAGGGTTACAAGTTTTATTTCCATACCTTGCCTCCTTTCAAAGGCATGCCGGACGTTCCTCCTCAGCAAAGACTAGAGGCTCGCAAACAAATTTCTCTACTACTTCAAATAGGGGCCGTACAACCGGTCCCTCTGCCAGAAGTGGGCCTAGGATTTTATTCTCGCCTGTTTCTAGTACCAAAGAAAGGAAACACGTGGAGACCAATTTTGGATTTATCCATCCTCAACACACATCTGGACATTCCCAAGTTCAAAATGTTAACGTTACAACAGCTTTTACCTCTGCTGGGCAAAGATCACTGGATGGTGACCCTGGATCTCAAGGAGGCTTACCTTCATGTTCCTATCAGGCCCAGTTGCAGGAAGTATCTGCGTTTTCGGGCTGGGACTTCACATTATCAGTTCTCTGCATTGCCCTTTGGCTTATCTACTGCCCAGAGTGTTCACGAAGGTTCTGGCTCCAGTGGTAGCTTTTTCAGGCTAAGAGGAATACAGATCTATCCTTATTTGGACGATTGCCTGATACTGGCCCAAGAAAGGACGAACTTCTTCATCATTTACAGTATGTGATGGCAGTGTTAAGATGCCTGGGGTATTCTGTGAGCGAAATAAAGTCCAGTCTAGTACCCTCTCAGGACATGTGCTTTCTGGGTGTGAGACTGAATACAGCATCCCAGATGGCCTTTTTGACCCCGGACAAACAAAAGAATCTTTCTCTTTACTTCCATCAGTTGTCTCATCAGTCCAGGCTGACTGCAAGGACAGTCCTTCAAGCCTTGGGGTTCATGGCATCTTGTATTCTGGTACTTCCCAATGCCAAACTGCATATGAGGAAGCTACAATGGTATCTCAAGAATGTATGGACACAGCACTGCCAAGATTTGGACACTGTCATTCAAATAATACCTTGCATTCAAAAGGAATTTTTGTGGTGGGCTCAGGAATGTCACCTAAACAAGGGACTCTCTGTGACCCGTTCAGAGGCGAGTCAGATTTTAACGACAGATGCCTCAGACAAAGCTTGGGGAGCTCATCTAAATGGAAAATGGGTACAAGACACGTGGCCTGCCAGACTTCAACATCTACATATCAACTTGAAGGAGATGTTAGCAGTCCAATTTGCATTGATAGCTTTCAAGGATTTACTTCTTCCAGGGCAGGTGTTGATTCAAACAGACAACACAACTGTCATGTGGTACATCAACAAGCAAGGGGGAACGCATTCTTATCCTCTATGCAGGCAAGCAATGATTTTGTGGGAGACTGCTCTGTTTACAGCTAAATCTTCAGGCAAGGTTTCTGCCAGGAGCACAGAACTCCTTAGCAGATGTGTTGAGCAGACAAATTATGGATCCCCACGAGTGGAAATTGGATCCTCATGTATTTCAGAGATTGACAGTGCTATGGGGAACTCCAGACATAGATCTGTTCGCTTCTCCACTAAATTACCAGCTGCCAAAGTTTTGCACAAAAAGGTTTCATCCCTCGGCTTGGAAAGTGGATGCTCTCTCATTCAATTGGAGCAATCTTCACGTGTATGCTTTTCCACCTCTGCCTCTCCTCCCAAAGGTACTGCTGAAGGTCAGACAGGACAAGCCAAACATGATTTTAATAGCTCCGGATTGGCCTCGACAGCACTGGTACCCATTACTGAGAAGTCTGGTACAGGAGCCTCCATGGCCTTTGCCTTCGATTCCTCACCTGCTGTCTCAGGAGAACAGTCATTTACTCAATGTCAAACTTCATTCTGTACATCTAACAGCCTGGCATATTCTGTTCTAAACCCTGGAGGGTCTCAGCTTCCACAACACGTTTTGAATGTTATTTTGGAGGCCAGAAGGCCTAGTACAAGGAAAGTTTACGCAGATAAATGGAGGAGATTTTTATTTTGGAGTACTGCAAAGGACTTTGATGTTTCTAAACCTAATTTAAGTGTTGCGCTTCAATACCTTACTGAGTTATTGGACAAAGGTTTGTCTTTCTCCTCCATAAAGGTTCATGCTGCAGCAATTTCTGCTCACTGACTGTGACCCACCATTATTTTCTCAGCCTTTGTTTAAGCAATTCCTTAGAGGGGCAAAAAATATGACCCCCACGTAGAGCTCCTACTCCTGCTTGGGATCTCAATTTTGTGTTGGAGAAACTCACTCTACAACCTTTTGAGCCTGCAGCATCGGCAGAGTTGAAATATTTATCTTGGAAGACTGCTTTTTTGTTGGCCATTACCTCTGCGAGAAGGGTTTCTGAATTGCAGGCCCTTATGGCAGTTGAGCCTTTCTTAGTTTTCCACAAGGACAGGGTGTCTTTGCGTACTAACCCTTCTTTTATGCCTAAAGTGGTTTCTAGTGTGGCTTTAAACCAAACTATTCATTTGCCTACTTTTTATGCACAGACAGTTGCGATATTATTTGAGCAGAACTAAAGGGTTCAGGCAGTCTCAGCAGTTTGTTTCTTTTGCTTTGGGTTCTCAGGGCAAACCTGTTTCAAAACAAACTATTTCTAAGTGGATTGGTTTTTGTATTGCTTTCTGTTATTCCCATCATGGTAAAGAGATTCCAGCTGGGATTAGGCCTCATTCCACTAGGGCTACTGCCACTTCTACAGCTTTTTTAAGGGGGGTGGCTACTAAAGATATTTTGGAAGCAGCTACTTGGAGTTCAGTGCATACTTTCTCTAAGCATTACCACCTTCCACTTTACTCTAAATCTAGGGCTGGATTTGCAACTGCAATTTTGCAAGGCATGTTGGCAGCTCCTAATTCTTTATAGTTTTGCCATCCTCCCTTACCTCTGCTTTGGGATTCTACCCATATGTAAGGACTGCAGCAATGTGAGATGAAGAACATAGTACAGTTTTGTACCTACCATAAATGTAGATGTTCGAAGATCCACATTGCTGCAGTCCAATTTACCCTCACTCCTTCCCCTCTGTTTTTGAAGGTGGTGGTGTGGTTTTTGTTGTACATATTGTAAATATGGTTAGTGCACGGGTGGTTGGTTAGGTTTTGCTGGTTTTTGGCTTTGGCCTTTCTTGTTAGGGCCTTCTGACATCTGGGGCAAGAAAAGACCGAGGAAATGACGTCTGTCATGCGCTTTTGTACCCTGACGTCCTGATGTCAGTTTTAAGCGCCTTGACCGACGTCAGCCTTATACTTTGGTATTCAGGCCGACCGAGGACAGCGGACTACCCATATGTAACGACTGCAGCAATGTGGATCTTCGAACATCTACATTTATGGTAGGTACAAAACTGTACTTTTCATTTATGTATGTTAATATTTCCAAAGTCAACTGACTTGCTTAACATTGGGTGACACCTAGTGGGAGCAACTGGTCTTATAAAAAAAAGAATTTACAATCGTATTTATATACGTTACCAATTCATATAAGACATTGTGCCTACATTGAAGGTTGTGCGTCAGGGCTGGTAACCCAGTACGTAAAAATCCACTACCCATCCTTAGCGGGCCGGAGTTCCGCTGTGGCGACCCCTAACCGGGAAAAGCCGAAAGACACAAACCAATTCATGTAAGACCGTACGAATTACAGGAGGAGTTATTACTGGGCACATTGCGGGTGATGGAAGAGCACTTTTGGCTAATATCAGAGTGAGACACCTAGTGGGAGCAACTGGTCTTATAAAATTGCTGACTATTCCACAATCATCTGTGCTGCCTCTTCCATCCCAACTCTTTTAAAGCTCACTCAAGATGCCTTCTCCACCACGGAAATGTGGATGAAAGACAACCATCTAGCACTCAATGCTGCTAAAACTAAACTTATGATACTTACCCTTCTAAAACTAACAACTTCGATCATAATTTATTCTCCATCACCAGCAAAAATAATATACCTCTTGAGCTGGTGTCTGAAACCAAACTACTAGGAGTCCAAATAGATGACAAGCTTAAATTCAACTCCATCTACTACCAAACCTAAAGAAAAAAACACCAAAAACTTGGCATGCTCTACCGACACAATCGGTTCCACACCTCAACTACTAAGCTGACTTTCTCCTACATTTCTCTTACTCTCCCTTCTCTATGGAGCACCTCTTCTAACAAACCTACAATCATCTCTCAAAACCAAACTATCCTCTTGTTACAATAAAATAGCCAGATTTGCCACTAGCAACAAAGCATCAACCCATCACTGTGAACCACTCCACAAACTCAACTGGCTAGAGCTACCCAACTACCTCTCCTATACTCAGCTCACCTATGCTCATAAACTCATCTTCCAGCCCTCCCTCTGTCCCGCACTCTACTACCTTCAAAATGCACCACACTCAAAGATGTCTAAGATCTAACAATCAGCACCTTATAGAAGTTTACAGACCCTTCCACACTCCAGGACAAAACCTCCTGTCCTTCTCATTAGCACGTATATGGAACTCCCTTCCCACCTCCATTCGTACCATTACTAGCCTCCCATCCTTTAAAAAAAATCACTCCACTCATCTAACCTCGATATGGGAATGCTCCTGCTCCCGTCCCTCATAACCTACTCTTTACTTTTTCTCTTCCTTCTCTCAAACCCCAGGTAGCAAACTCATGCTTGCTTCCAGTATACAACTCCTTACAAGTATCTAGCAACTCCTTATCCTACTGCATCTAACTACCTCTCCTCAATCAAAAAAAAAAAAAAAAAAAAAATGTTGCCATTATTACCTTTGATTGTAGCACTCTCTTGTTCTGGTAATTATCAGAAATTGTATAATGTTAATCTCACTAATCCTCATGCAATCCGTGTGTATCCTAATCTTTAATCTGTATGTGGAGCTTTTCTCCCAAGGACTCCATTGAAAACGGGTATTTCTGGCCCAATGGACTATCCTGGTTAAACAACTGCAAATAAATAAAACATAAATACTAATTTCATGAACTTTTATCGTTCTTTGACTTGGGAATGGGGTCTATTCCCGTCATGGTATTAGAAACCCAAAGGACTTGGAGAAATTAAAAAAGACAAAATAGTCATTGAGACTTGCACTGTAAGCTATACAGCTTGAGAGTTGGAGCTCCCTGATACCTTGGCCAAATTTCCCTTAGTTGTGTAAATACCACTGCAGTACTCCCCTGAAGAGGCTACTAGCCTAGTGGGACTAACCCAGTCAAAGGATAAAAAAAAAATGTACTGTTTTATCTATCCAGAAGTATATACTTTATCACATTTCTGCAAATATTTCAATAAATACTCAAAACAGATTTTCATCTGTCTGCAAACAAGAGTTGCTAATGTTCTCTGTGTAGGTTGTATAATTTCCATGATAGAAAATGTTGCATATGAAAGAAAAGCAATATTGTGGATTTTTCTGCTTTGCAATACTGTATGCATCTGTGAATGTGCTGACTTCTGTTAAAGACATGGAATGTTTACTGTTCACAAGGTATTAGAATTTGTTTGGCTTCCTAAGCTTTCTTAAAAAATGGTAAAGAATTCAAGAATGTTTTTTGTAGACTGCCTGTAAGAGTAACATTTTACAGTTGCTACCTGTGAATGACAGAAGCTGGTAGAGACTTGTGCTCAACGCTCATAGCAATGTGGCCCCCTGTCTCAACTGTTTGTCCCCCCAGTCACTACTGGGCTTTAAGATTCTTCTGACCTCTGCCACCATCAGTACCAGTCATAGGCTTGCAGATGCCACAGGTTTTCATCTAGCATCAGCTGTGAGAAAGCTTGCACTAATGTTGGTCACAGATACCAGTGTTTACATTAACATCTGGGTTTTGTATCTGCCCTTTCTAGATCATGAAGTCATAAGTCTTGGTATGGGTACAGATGCATTAATATAAAGTTACCATTTTTCATTATTTTGTTGGAGTATATATATGTTTTCATTTTTCATTCACTCCAACATTACATAAATAGCTCAATTCCTGCCTTTCCTTAAACCTCATTCCTCCTCCTGTTCCACAAAAGTGAAAGCATATTAAAAGGTGTCTTGAGACTTAAGACCTCCCAGTGGTCATGGTGGCGTCGCTGCTGCTGGACCAGCAAGAGCCATCAGGCAGCGAAAGGTAATTTTAATTTTTCCATTAAGAACTTTATCTTTTCAGCTGGGAAACTAGGTCAAGGTCAAATTACAAATTGAGAGAGACCCCCTCCTCTTGGCACTGCAATAATTATAGAAGTAATAGGAATGGTATTGGCTGTCATGTGGGACTCAAGTGCAGGATCGCCAGCATATACTGTACAGGCATCGGTGCCTCCAAAACATTATCCTGCATGTATTCCCAAAAATAGTGTTTTTCTATGTAATTTACTCCTTCCTTTTTCTAAACATTTTGTCTGTGATCACCTTTACAGTATTCAATATGTAACAGTTGGTTTAGATTTGGATTTCTATTTTCTAGTAATTTTCTTTTTAGCAGCCAGTAGTATTGGAATTTACCAAGGCCTTACTAAGTCTAGACAATTCAGATGTTTTTCTTTATTTAGATATAACCATTTAATTTTTCAGAAGTGTTGGGGAGCAATCTGCAGAAGAATTTTTAAATCTGCCACTGCTTTAACAAAAAACATCAATTGCCTCCCACCCTTTCATGCCTCCAGCATTCGCTATCTACCAGAAGATAAATTCTCTGAAGTCTGCTTGTAGTATAAAAATACACAAGGAAACTTCCATGCAAAAATCCAAAACATTCTGTACTTTTTGCATATGTGAGAGCTGAAACATAGCTGGTTCAGCCAGTGCCGTGGGCAGTACGAACCAGTGCCCCACCCCCTCAGCTCTTCAAGTGAAGAGGGTGAAAAAAGCACTTCATTGTAATGAGTTGCTGAGTACATTGTAAGTGACTGGCTTATTGCAGTTAAATCTGTGCCCTTCCCAGCTCTTCCTTTGAAAAGCTGTTTGCTGTAGTTTAGACCACAGCCAGAGTTCTACGGTGCTCTGGTTAACTGCAAATCTGTCATCCTTTAAAAGCCCATGTTGCAGTAAAGATTAGTATAGTCTGATCATGCCCACCACACAGCCAGAAATATTACATAGTCGAATTTTTAAAAGTTTGAACGTCATATGGGCGACACCATATGATCGAACTTTTAAAAGTTCGAAAATGTAATCAAAAAAGTAAACCAAAGGAAAATCTAAGCAGGGGGCAAGTCGCCCTGTACCCCCCACATCCCCCTGCTCATTAAGTATAGCAACTCCAAGATCGCACTACAGTGCAGAAAAGGGAAATCTTCCCATTCCACATTGTACTGAGCTCTCCGTTGACACTTTCGAACTTTTAAAAGTTCAAACATTGGTGTCGACCATATGACTTTCGAACTTGTAAGAGTTCGACAATGTGATATAGACCCCCCCAAAAACACTTTGTACCTGGGACAATTACCAGTCTCCCTCCACCCTAGCTATGCTCTTGCTTGGGAGCCAAACAGATGCCCTCCCACTGTTCCTTTGTAAATTCTTTCCATTCCCTTAGAAATATTTTCTAGTCCATTCTGAGCCTTATTACCTTGCAGCATTTTATATGTCCTTCTGATTACCCCCTTTGTAACAACAACTTCTGGTTTTAGATTTCACTGAACTGTACCAGAGCTGGTCTTTCACTTAACATTCCCCTATTCAGAATTCTTTTAGTCAGATGTTTACAGCTGTAGTCTGGACATCAAGAAGCAAGGTGAGGATCAGTGTCTTGTGCAGTTTGCAAAGGCACTATAAGGATGTGGCAGTGGGCAGTTATTTTCCCTCTGCTTCTTGGTAGTGCTGGGATTTCTACAAGATATCTCATTGGAAGACTGAGTCTCTCAATAATGCCCCAGTAACTGGACAGTCATAATTATCAATCCCCTTTTTCTTTTATTTTTAACAAATATTTTCTTATATTTGCATAGTTCAGCAGTGTCAGTCATTTTACAAGCCGCAACTCCGTTACATTGTATAGGAACTACAGTCATATTTAGATGTTCTTAGTGTTTCACTGTTGCAGTTTTTACATTTGGGTAATCCTGCTGGCAGATTGTCCTCAGTCGGCCTGAATTCCAAAGTCTTGGGTCCCTGCCTCTGCTGTCATCGCCCCTTCCCTGACGTCAGATCGCCAGGGGTATAAAAGAAGCAGCCGATGCCATTTTCTTCAGTCTTTCTTGCCGCGCAGTGCCCGAAGCAGAAGCAGTTCGCAAGTGCCGGTCGGCCGACTCCTGAGATTTTCAAATCAAATTTCAGACCGAAGTCTTCAATAAAGCTAAGTACCCCGTTGGGGAACCTTTTCTTGCCTCAGACCGATGTCAGAAAAAGTTAATTGCATTTCTTGTGGGAAGCAAATACCTCATAAGGATTTTCATTCTTATTGTATTCCTTGCCTAGGCCCAGACCACGACGTCACAGGTTGTCAGTTTTGTGCTAGGTTTAACAAATGAACTGTTAAATGTCGGTTTGATTTTGCCCGACATTATTTTGGTAGAAAATTTAATTATACCATGCCGTCGGAGCAACCGACTACCAGAATGCATAAAAAGCGCAAAGATAAGGACAGGCAGCAGAGACCCAAACCAGACACTGAGGCCTCTGCTAGGCCAGTCGCCGGTTCGCCCCTGATGACCGCTGATTTAGAACCCTAGGCTGCGTCATACTCCCAAGCAGAGATTGCTGGGCCTCCAGAGCCTTTATCTGTAGGCCCTTCCGACTCCATGGCTGAAGGGGATTCCGGTGTAGTTGAAAGGCCTTCAGTTGCTGAAGGTGTCTTCAGACCGACTACACTTATTAATTTCTATGCAAAGCTGAAAACTCCTTTAAACGTAAGGAAGAGCCTGTACAGCAGTCTCCAGTACAAGGCCCCATGCCTAAGAAACGGATGCTTAAGATGGCTGAAGACTTAATTACCCTAATCAGGGGTTCCCATCCCCCTCCTGACAAAAGGCCTAGACAGGAGGAGGACTACGCTTCCCAGGACCAGGTTTCCATTTCCTCAGATTCTTCTGAGGAACAAGAATACTCTTTTCCCCCCTTATGAAGACTCTGATGCTGAAGAGTCTATTACTTAAGCATCTCCCCCAGAAGACTACTCTTTTGGGGAAACTTTACATACCATGTGGGAACATTTCTAGTGGGAAGGCCAAGATTACTCTGATTCTAAGAAAAGGCTCCGAGAGTTCCTTTTACTACCCCAGCACAGACCCCTTGCTATTCCACCTGTGTTAGACATTGTGGATGATGTTTATTCAGAATCTAGCCTTAATCTAGATTCATTACCTCCTGCACCAGCCAAACCAGACATATACTACAGAGTCCCTGACTCTCTCAAATTCCTATATAAAAGCCCTGTTGCTGACCCGGAAACCATTTCCCAGGGTCCCAAAGCGGTTAAGGCTTCTATTGCTAAAAATCCTGTACCCTCTGAAAGGGATTCTAGAGCACTAGACAGATGGGGAAAGAAAGTATATACCTCAGCTACTCTAGCTATGAGGGCCTTAAATTGCCAGTTTCACATGCTGAAATATCAACAGTATTTGATGTCTCAATTAAAACAAAAAATTATCACACATTCAGAGCAGCCTGATTACAAGGAAATGCAAGATTTGTTGCATGCAGCAGAACAAGTGGGAAAACCTACTTTGCAATGTGGATTTGATTCATTGGAAGCTTCTTGTAGAGCAGCAATAACAGGGTCTGTCATTCGTAGACATGCTTGGTTAAAAGAACATACTTTAACTGATCATGTTAAAGCAAAGTTATTGGATGCACCTTTACAGCAGGATGTATTATTTGGTGTGAAAGCAGAAGAGGTTTTAAAGAAAATGGAGGATAAGGCAAAATCTACGCAGACGATCAAGGATTTTTTACAGGTTCAACCCCCTCGTTTCAGCAGAAATTGGCCTACCAAAAACTGGTCCTTTCCAACTTCTGACAGACCACAGAGGGGCAAATACAGACGCCCAAGGGGCAGAGGTCGGCCACAAGGCTCTTACAAGCCACGACAGTGGGGTGCTACAACCCAGAAAGGAGAAGACAGGTCTCAAACTATCTGAAGACAATCACAATGACTTACCCCTCTGACTGCCAAGCAAATCCCTCTTGGCAGCTCCCTTGGGAGGAAAACTTGCACTTTTTGCAGACAATTGGCACATCACAAAAGACAAATGGGTCCTAAATATTATATCTCAAGGATGCAGGTTCCACTTTCACACTTTACCAAGGATAAAAGGAAAGCCAAACCTGCCACCAAATCAATGGGCAGAGGCTCAAAGACAAATTACAGCACTCATGGACATGAGCCATTCAGCAGGTTCTTACACAGGAGCAAGGACAAGGATTTTACTCTAGACTCTTTCTTGTTCCCCGAAAAGACAAAGCCTGGAGACCCATTCTGGACCTTTCAATTCTAAACACATACCTGGAAGTACCCAAATTCAAGATTGCTCACACTACAGCAACTTCTTCCCATGCTGGGCAAGAAGGCTTTGCTAGTAACGTTGGACCTCAAGGAGGCATACCTGCATGTCCCTATCAGACAAAATTGCAGAAGATACCTCCGATTTATAGGAGGTTCAACTAGTTACCAATTCTCTGCGCTGCCCTTTGGCTTATCTACTGCGCCCAGGGTCTTCACAAAATGCCTGGCACCAGTAATTGCATACTGCAGACAGAGGAATTCAAATATATCCATACCTGGACGACTGCCTTATTCAAGCAGAAAACAAGGGCATTCTTTTAAAACATCTGGCGTTTGCAAAAAACCTACTAAGTTGCCTAGGGTACACAGTAAACGAAAAGAAGTCAAAACTAGTGCCCTCACAAGACAATAATATTCCTGGATGCCGGCTTAAATACAACGGCCCAGATGGCTTCTCATGCCAGACAAGCAAGGACAACTGACTCAGTACTTCAAAATGATGGCAATAAAGACCCAACTCCCTGCAAGAAAAATTCTGCAGGCCCTGGGATTAATGGCATCTTGCATTCTACTAATTCCATATGCCAAACTGCATATGAGGAAATTACAGTGGTACCTGAAAAGCGTATGGACTCAACACAACCACAGCTTGGGAAACAATACCACTCATTCCCTGCCTTCAACAGGAGTTTCTATGGTGGGCTCAGGCATGTCACCTCAACAGGGGTCAGCCTTTCACTTTACCCACAGCCAGGCAAACAATACCAGATGCATAGGATTACGCCTGGGGAGCACACATGGCAGGACAGTGTATTCAGGGCAAATGGTCTGCAGATCAAATGCATCTCCACATCAATCAAAAAGAGATGCTAGCTGTATAAAATGCCCTAACAGCTTTCAAAGACCTCCTACATCCAGGACAACTTCTAATAAAGACTGACAACACCACAGTGATGTGGTACATAAACAAGGGGGCACACATTCCTATTCCCTATGCAGGCAAGCACTGACCTACCAAGTTCAACTACAAGCACAATTCCTGCCAGGAAAAAAATATACATTGGCAGACTAAGCAGAAATATCATGGATCCTCACGAGTGGAAACTAGATCCACAAGTATTCACAATGATGACTCAAAAATGGGGGAGCCCAGACCATAGATCTGTTAGCCTCCCCCCAAAACTACCAACTACGAATATTTTGCACAAGGACATACCACACACTAGTTTGGAAAGTGGACGCCCTCTCAATCAGTTGGAAAACATTAACAGTGTATGCCTTTCCTCCACTGCCTCTTCTGGCAAAGGTGCTGCTAAAAGCCAGATTAGAGAGGCCACAAATGATGCTCATTGCTCCAGACTGGCCATGCCAACACTGGTATCCAATATTAAGGAACATGGCTCAAGGCCCACCATGGATTTTGCCTCAAATTCCTCACCTGCTGACTCAGCAAAACAGATTCTACACAGCCAGCTCAAGACTTTAAATCTGGCTGCATGGCAGATTACCTAAACAACCAGTCAACACTTCTCTCTAAAGCTGTTATGGATGTCCTTCTGGAGGCCAGGAGACCCAGCACCAGGAAAACCTACTCAGACAAATGGAAAAGATTCTGCGCCTGGAACCAGGCTAAAGGCCAAAATCCTCTAGTCCCAAATATTCCTCAGATTCTGCAATATCATACTGAGATGTTGCACAAAGGCCTTTCATAGGTTCATAATAGGCTGTCTGCCCTAGGGCATTTATAAGCCTAGCCTGAATGTGTTTGGCTTTCGCCACCCATTATAAATTTATTTTGCTATGCCCTTTTTCGAGGTTAGTATACTGTGCCTCTGTCTAACAGTGACAGAAGTGATACCCGGGGTAAACCTACGATCTCCCATCCACTCATCAAGATTCCTCTTGAAGAGCGTCAATGAGGGACTCTGCCTAACCTGGACTGGGATTTTATTCCAGAGTGAAGGGAGCCTGTGGGTTATGAATCTGTCCCTCCAGCATGTCCTATTTATTTCAGTGCTGAGGTTCAAGTCTCTCGAGCGCGTAGCTCGATGGGATTTGGATTTTCTGAGGTGCAGCATGTCCATTAATTCCGGGTTGGACATGGCTTTATACGTCAGGCACAGATCGCCTCTGAACAGACGGTATGCCACAGAGCTGGAGTTTCTTTAACCGGGCAGCATATGGCATCTGTTTGAGCCCTTTGATCCTCTTGGTGAGGTACTTTTGGGGCCTTTCCAGTTACTGCAGGTGTCTGGTTTGGTACATCCCGAAAGGGGCATTGTACTCAATTATGGGCCTGATGAGGGATGAGTACAGGCACGATGACCTCCCCTGATCTAGATGTGAATCCCTTCATGATTAGGTGGGCTATATAAAATGTTTTTCTAACCACTTTGGCCACGTGGTTGTCAAATGAGAGATTGCTATCAACTTGGGTCCCCAGGTCCCTAATTACTTCTGTACTTAATGGATTACCATCTACGTGGTAATTTGTGGGCACTTTGTTTTTGCCAAAGGGGATGACTATACACTTTTTGGCATTTAGCTTGAGGCCATGGCTCTGGCACCAGTTGTCTGTTTCTGAGGCCCTTTTGGAGGATGCTTGTGTCGGCTGGAGAGTCTATTATGGCACCCAGTTTGCAGTTTTCTGCGAACTTGGTGAGCCACAGTCCTTCCGTGTTGGCCTGTACCTCCGAGAAATATATACCGAACAAGAGAGGTCCCAGGACTGAGCCTTGTGGGACACCACTTGTAACTGGTTTGGAGTCTGACATGGCTCCAGCAACCTTTTCATCTACTAAGATCCACGCTTCAGCTATTTCAGCTCATTACAACATGGATCATCCTCTATTTTCACATACATTACTAACACAGTACCTCAGAGGGCTGAGAACATAAGACCGCCCCGGAGAGCACCAACTTGGGACCTCAATTTTGTTTTGGAAAAACTTACACTACCGCCTTTCGAACCAGCTTTTTCAGCTGATTTGCAATTTTTTATCATGGAAAACTGCCCTGCTGCTAGCAATAACCTCAGCACGAAGAGTCTCGGAGCTACAGGCTCTAATGGCAGTGGAGCCTTTCATCATTTTTCATCAAGACAGAGTCCCTTTACAAACTAACACTTCCTTTATGCCAAAGGTGGTATCCAGTATGGCTCTAAACCAAACCATTCATTTACCCACCTTTTATCCAAACCCCCAGAATAAAGGGGAAAGGCTCCTACACTCTTTGGACATTCACAGGCAATTTCGTTTCTACTTGGATAAAACCAAGGCTTTCAGAAAATCTGACCAGCTCTTTGTATCCTGTGCTACAGGATCACAAGGGAAGGCTATCTCAAATAGACCATTTCAAAATGGATAGGACATTGCATCCATTTCTGCTACACACACCATGGGAAACCTGTACCTGGTAATATTAGGCCCCATTCCACCAGGGCTACAGCAACATCAGCAGCCTTCCTCAGAGTGGTACCAACCAAGGATATTTTTGAGGCTGCAACTTGGAGTTCAGTGCACACCTTCACCAAGCACTACCACTTACCTCTATACTAAAAACCCAGAGCTGGCTTTGCCACTGCAGTTCTGCAGGGCCTACTAGCTTCTCCAAACCCTGTTTAGTGCCAACCGCCCAGCCTTAGCTTTGGGATTCAACCCAAGTGGGTTGACTGCAGCTGTGTAACACGATGAACATAGTACAGTTTTGTACCTACCATAAATGTAGATGTTAGAGTGTTCACACTGCTGCAGTCCAGGTTCCCCTCCCACCATCCCGTCTTCTTACCTGGGATTTAGCTATATCTCCCTTTTTATACAATCTATATGATGTATTTCTATATGGTATATTTGCTTACAGCTGTAGCTATTGTTTTCTACTTACATATTTTACTTAGGATTATGTATTGCCTTCCTATTTGGGGGCACCTGACATCTGGGGCAAGAAAAACTGAAGAAAATGGCGTTGGCTGCCTCTTTTATACCCGTTGCACTGACATCAGGGAAGAAGCGACCGCAACAGACGCCAGACCAAGACTTTGGAACTCAGGCCGACTGCGGGACCGCCTGACGGCAGATAACCCAAGTGTGATGACTGCAGCAGTGTGAACACATTTATGGTGGGTACAAAACTGTACTTGTTAATTTCTTGAGTATTTTGTTCCCTTGGTATTCAATTTCTGTTATTGTAGGGGCACTGTTAACATTTATTATCCTCGCCAATAATTTTGGGTGATTTTGTGCCCATTCTGAGTACCTTGCTAAGGTTTTAATTTCTGTGAAAGAATTGTTCTGTTTGCATTGTATACAATTATTTGTAAGTTATTCATCTATTCCAGTATTGAGTTTGGGTTGTTGTTTGATTTTATTCTATTTTGATTTATTCTTTCTTAGTTTTGTCTTTCTCTCTATATACCTAGAGTATGATGCTTTATTTTTTAATCAAAATTCCCCAAATCCTTGCTTTATTTGCTGCCCATTACATAGTATAAGGAATATCTGTGGGCGTTAAGTCAAGATAGTGGTTCTGGTATGTTAATTTCCTGTATTTGTATCCTTTTTCTGTAGTAAGCTTGGGTTTAGGGGACCAGTTTATAGTCCTTGTTTTCAGGCTTGGATCACTAGGCCATTTTGTACTAATTGTATTCTTTGGTCCGAAAAGAAGAAAAAAACTGTTCTGTACATTCTGTAAAATAATATAGCTGCCTATTCTATTCTGATGCAGTATTCAAAACCCTTGGGGTATTCTCTGCTTAGCTACCTGAAGGTCAAGCCATTATAGAACTAAAGTTTTCAGAAAGACTGAGCAACTTTTAATGGCATATGCTGCAGGATCACAAGGAAAGGCCATCTCAAAACAGGCTATTTAAAAATGGGTAGGGCATTGCATTTGTTTCTGCTATTCACAACATGGCAAATCAGTGCCTAAGGACATTAGGCCACATTCACCCAGAGCAGCAGCCTTCCTCAGGTGTACCAACCCAAAGACATCTTAGAGGCTGCAACTTGGGAGTTCGGTGCACACCTTTACAAAGCACTACCACTTACCTCTCTACTCTAAATCCAGAGCAGGCTTTGCCACTGCAGTTCTGCAGGGCCTCATAGCCTCTCCTAATCCTATTTAGCCCCAGCCACCCATCTTCAGCTTTGGGATTCAACCAGAGTCATGACTGCAACAGTGAAACACAGTACAGTTGTGTACCTACCATAAATGTAGATGTTCGAGTGTATTCACTGTTGCAGTCCAGGTTACCCTCCCACCGTCCCTCTTTCTTTTGCTGGGGTTTATCTGTACTTCTCTATTCTATGCAACCAATGTGGTGTATTTGCTTGTAGATGAAGGAAATGATTATCTTAGTGCATGCATGTTTATTGGCATCATTTTTAGCCTACCCTTTTGGGGGCACCTGACATTTGGGACAAGTAAAACTGAAGAAAATGGCATCTTTTATACCCCTGGCGCACTGACGTCAGGGAAGAGGCGACAGCAACCGACGCCGGACCAAGACTTTGGAATTCAGGCCGACTGCGGGTAGCCTGCCAGCAGAATAACCCAAGAGTAATGACTGCAACAGTGAATAGTCGAACATCTACATTTATGGTAGGTACACAACTGTACTTTCTGCTGAGTCAGCATAGCAGGAGCATTCGTTATGAATGGAGAATACTATATAATTTCATCAGCGGCATCCATGTGTTTCCACTTATATGTATTAGCATTAATATTTTGCAATACACTGGTCTTGTACGAACTGACCGTTCACTCAGGTCTGCTAGATTGTCTTACTGTAACACATCAGTAGCTTTAGTGGTGTTAGTTGTACCATGCCAGATTTTTCAGTTATGGACATTGAAATTGCTTTATCAGCATAGGCAGTATGATTAGATAACTTGATTTCAGGGCTGTATGGTTTAATGTTGCTCCTTGTTTAGCTTTATAACGTGTTTAATGCATCTCCTCTAAACATTCCTGTGTCTTTTTAGTACCACTATTATGCAAGGATATGATGGGGGTTCACACCTGTGGATAGTTGGGCAAGCAGCAGCTCAATTCAGTCATGTTTTTGGACCAGTATAGCATTGTATTAGTGCTTTAAAAACATTGAAACACCTCCTCCATATGTTTTATTCAGCGCTGAGGGGGATCAAAATGTATGAAAGGCACTGTAGACTTTAATAGCCAGAGTGATTACTACGATTCTGAACTATGTTTCTGTGACTGCATATATGTGAATTTTCTAGGGTAAGGAGCGCTTCCAGATAATTTTTTTTATATTTAAACTACTAGCATTGAGAAGCAGCACCATTAGGTATTTCTGACTGATTTTTATTATGTTGGCAGGCTTAACTTGGCATATCCTAAAAAAGGCACTATGGTGACAAAGTTTTTGTCAATATTCAAGTGCAAACCATCTCTTCAAAAGCATAGTGGCTTGTCGGTTATGTCTACCCAAGCTGTCAGATTGAATACCCTAGTTGTGACACCAGAAACCAAGCCATTTGTTGAAGTAGGTCATTTTTGCTGGTCCTGTCGTATAATCATTGCTGAAGGTAGGAAGCGACTCAAGGCTAGATTCATACCCACCTGGGACACATGTATTCAGAGAGCTCCATGTCCCTCTTCATATAGTCCAGTGAGGTATCATGGACTATGGCTGTCATACTGGTTCTTGTGTTTTAAAGTCACAAGTGCATTTGTGTGTATGTGAATGCAAGCAAGGGGCAAGTGTGTGTGTGAATGCAAGCAAGGGGCAAGTAAGTGTGTGTGAGAATGCAAACAAGGGGCAAGTGTCCATGTGTGAATGCAAGCAAGGGGCAAGTGTGTGAGAAT
Organism: Protopterus annectens; assembly: GCF_019279795.1. Classification (NCBI taxonomy): domain Eukaryota; kingdom Metazoa; phylum Chordata; order Ceratodontiformes; family Protopteridae; genus Protopterus; species Protopterus annectens. Next base: position 840,002,647 of record NC_056737.1, read on the forward strand.
GCAAGCAAGGGGCAAGTGTGTGAGAATGCAAGCAAGGGCAAGTGTGTGTGCGAGAGAATGCAAGCAAGGGCAAGTGTGTGTGCGTGCTTGAATGGCAAGCAAGGGGCAAGTGTGTGCGCGTGCATGAATGCAAGCAAGGGGCAAGTGTGTGCACATGCGTGAATGCAAGCAAGGGGCAAGTGTGCGTGAATGCAAGCAAGGGGCAAGTGTGCGTGAATGCAAGCAAGGGGCAAGTGTGTGTGTGAATGCAAGCAAGGGGCAAGTGTGTGTGAATGCAAGCAAGGGGCAAGTGTGTGTGAATGCAAGCAAGGGGCAAGTGTGTGTGAATGCAAGCAAGGGGCAAGTGTGTGTGTGAATGCAAGCAAGGGGCAAGTGTGCGTGAATGCAAGCAAGGGGCAAGTGTGTGTGTGAATGCAAGCAAGGGGCAAGTGTGCGTGTGAATGCAAGCAAGGGGCAAGTATGTGTGTGTGTGAATGCAAGCAAGGGGAAAGTTTGTGTGTGTGAATGCATGCAAGGGGCAAGTGTGTGTGAGTGAATGCAAGCAAGGGGCAAGTGTGTGTGTGTGTGAATGCAAGCAAGGGGAAAGTTTGTGTGTGTGAATGCAAGCAAGGGGCAAGTGTGTCCATGTGTGTGCAAGCAAGGGGCAAGTGTGTGTGCGTGCTTGAATGGCAAGCAAGGGGCAAGTGTGTGCGCGTGCATGAATGCAAGCAAGGGGCAAGTGTGTGCGCGTGCATGAATGCAAGCAAGGGGCAAGTGTGCGCGCGTGCGAATGCAAGCAAGGGGCAAGTGTGCGCGCGTGCGAATGCAAGCAAGGGGCAAGTGTGCGCGCGTGAATGCAAGCAAGGGGCAAGTGTGCGCGCATGCAAGCAAGGGGCAAGTGTGCGCGCATGCAAGCAAGGGGCAAGTGTGCGTGAATGCAAGCAAGGGGCAAGTGTGCGTGAATGTAAGCAAGAGGCAAGTGTGCGTGTGTGAATGCAAGCAAGGGGCAAGTGTGCGTGTGTGAATGCAAGCAAGGGGCAAGTGTGTGTGAATGCAAGCAAGGGGCAAGTGTGTGTGTGAATGCAAGCAAGGGGCAAGTGTGCGTGTGAATGCAAGCAAGGGGCAAGTGTGCGTGTGAATGCAAGCAAGGGGCAAGTGTGCGTGTGAATGCAAGCAAGGGGCAAGCGTGTGAATGCAAGCAAGGGGCAAGCGTGTGAATGCAAGCAAGGGGCAAGCGTGTGAATGCAAGCAAGGGGCAAGCGTGTGAATGCAAGCAAGGGGCAAGCATGTGCGTGTATGAATGCTTACTAAGCTGGGCATTAATCCCTACATCACTCGATGGGTTGCCAACTGGCTTACTGACCGAACCCACGCTGTAAAAGTAGCCGACTCCAAATCCAGCTTCTGACAAGTCAGAGTACCTTTGGGGTCAGTCCTGGGACTGCTCTTGTTTGGCATCTACTTCTCTGAGGTACAGGCCACCACTAAGGGATTCTGGCTAACAAATTTCACAGATGATTGCAAACTGGGAGCCATTATTGAATCCCCAAATGTTGTGGATATTCTAGAAATGGGCCTTATAGAAACAGATGCTTGGTGCCAGAGCCATGGGCTCAAGCTCAGTGCCAAGAAATGTATAGTTATCCCCTTTGGGAAAAAACATGTACCCGTTCTGGGACATGCTACACTTAAAGAAATCCCAATCCCTCAGAGCTTACACGCTCCAGGGATCTTAACTTTGTCAACACAATAAACAAATGCTGGAGGGATACGTCCCTGACTCAGAGACTGTCCAGACTCTGGAATAGACTGCCCAAACATGTCAAGCATACCGCCTCTTTGGCCCTCTTCAAACGGAACATTGACGATTGGATGGGAGAGAGAAATTAACCCCGGGGATCACGTCACTCACCTGCTAGACAGGGGTCCAGGGTAGAAAATAGTGTGGAAGTAATAGCCAGGGAATTGTTATGGCTAGGCTTGTATAAGCCCTAGGGCCGATAGCCTAGTACCAACCTATGAACCTATAGTTAACAGACTGCTATCAGAAGGAAGAAGCCCTTCGGTTATTTTAGCTGTTGCCAAACTTTGTGTCTGTGTGATAAGGGGCAAGTGTGTGCACGTTTGTGTGATAAAGGGCACTCTGCCAGCATCTGCTGAATTTTACAAAACCACTTTTATCTCTAAAGCTGTCCCAGCACAATCTGGTAGTTAGATGTAACTTTAAATACACTATACTGGTATGTTCTTCATATACTGAATTGATAGTCTGTTTTGTGATTTATGAGCTAGTGTTGAATTGTCACTTAATTCCATTAGGTACTGGTGTGCCTTTGCTGGGTAATTTTTTTCCCTGTGGTTGTGGAACTGTGTAGTTATAAAGACAGGAAGAATTTGATCGTTCCCAGGTGGTGTGGGCATGGTTGCTTAACCCTCCCCTGAAAACCGTAACACCTTTAGTTTTGCAGCCATGTTTGGATGGATTTGGATCGGGGTGATTGCAGTGTATAGGTCTCCTTTTTGCTGGGATTTATATAAGACCCCTAAAGTGGGAAGGATGAAAGTTTAAAAATAAAACATGCTGCATGAAAGGTCTGAGGTGGAAGATTGTGTATGTGATTATGCTGATAAGAACTGGAAATTCCTGTGTTAACACTAATGTACAGTAGACAGTTTATTGGACTGTGCTGTAGAAGCTGAATCTGTGGACAGGTTTACTGGGCTGTGTAAAGTAGGGTTCACTAGTGTTGGATTAAACTACTTTAATGTTGTAGGTGGTAAACTGTTCAATGAGTGCATTTCATGTACAATTTGAATGGAGCGGCTTGATGTGTAAGATCTGTATAGGCATGTGTTTCTGTTTCTGATGTCTGCACAGCCAAAGTACATTACTCGTGCATTCCATGGATAAAGGCCTGGGGTCATTCTTGGTGTTGCCAAACAAACTTGTGGTGGTGTGTGAGCTGGGCGCGGGTGGTGTGTGAGCTGGGCGACGGTGGTGAAGTGAGTCTCATTTTTGGATGTAATTTCTAAATTTTGTAAACTGTTTTTGTATTGTCATATTGCTTTACATTGCCCTACCGATATGTGACAAAGTACAGGCAGAAGCACAGTAACAGCTGCAAAAACTAAGCATAAATTTGCAATAACCATGCGTATACATTAATTGCATGTTTTTACATAAGAATCAGATGTCTGTCACAATTAATCGACAACACTACAGCAGATTGCAAGAAGTATGCAATACTGTAATTTTTTAAATTGTCTTAAAAAAGCATGTTGGTGCTGTCATGCAAGTCTGTGAAATATTTCATGTTTATAGTGTCATTTGTTAGCTATTTAACCAAACGGGAAGGAAAAATAAGTGGGAGTTTGATGCTTTGCAAAACAGTGATTATTCCCAGTGCTATGTAGCTTGGTTCTAAATTTGTCAGGAGGGCAACAAAAACTGTCCCACTGTAAGGAGGGAAAGGCTGACAAGAAAACAGTACATTACTCTGGTCACCTGCTGTGAGCTGTCAATCACATGCAGATAATGGGTCAAATTACCCATAGCTCTTTGACAGCTAGGGAAGGTAGGTGTGAAGTGGGAGGGGAGATGCCTTGAACTAGATTTCAGCCTTCACAAAAGAAAGCAAGTTAGCATTTCTAAGAAAGAGCAGTAAAATGCACTTTTCAGTTCTGTTCTGTAGCATTTGCACTGCTGGTGTTTGAACTAGTCATTGAAAGGATAACATTTTAACCAAAAGTAGGTGACTTTAAGACGGCAGTGAATGCCTGTTAAGTCAATGAAGTGACAGCAGCTTAAGGGAAAACGTGGCAGATCTGATCCAATTTTTTGGAGACAAACCATGCATTCTGGGATACTTAGAGGCAGCGTAAACCGTCTGAATTATTTCAAAATGCCAGCCCCCATGTGGTCAGTCAGAAATTGCATATACAAATATCTAAAAAGCTGTAAATAGTCCCAGAGTGCTGTTAAAATGTAGGAAACACCAAACCATGATGAAATAAATGTTTTTTGAGTCTGAGGATGCGGTGGTTGTTTAAGGCCAAGGAGGCATGTCAGCCTGAAGTCTAATCTGCCATCTAAGCTCTAACTTCAAGTAAAGGATTGCAGTCTCCATAAGGTAATGACACACAATCAAGTACTAGGAACAAAAATCTTCTGCATTTGGAGCTAGAAAGTGTGTCTAGCCAAAGCATTTTTCCAGTCACCTTTCCTTATAGCCTGACTGTGTTCCTTAATGCGATCACTAAGTTTTCTAATAGTTTTGCCTACATAGAAGGCAGAGCACTCCTCACACACTCCCAGGTAGACAACATTAGTGCTATTACAATCAAAAGAATCACTAAACTGCATCAGAAACTTGGGATTGGGAAGTTGGAAACTAGCACCCAAAGCAATAAAAGGGCAGCAAACACATTTGCCACAGTTGTACATCCCTGTCATTTGACCACAGTTGTACATCCCTAGTTCCCTCTCCTACCAGTACAATTTTCTGGAACTTTAGAATTTTAGAATGTTATTTCACATCTAGTGTATTTTTGAATTATCCATTGTTATAATTCTGATGAAGTTTGATTAGTGAACACTGCATTAGTGGACGAAAGCGCTTAATTTATGTTGATATAAATGTTTTTTTCGCTGTCATGGATTTTTGCTGCAACAGGTTTACAAGGATTTATTAAATATTATACACTGAAGATTTGTTTCCAGTTCTTCCTGACTCCATTGGTACTATAGTTTTGTTTGTTTTTGTACCTTATCTCGTGGTGGACAGTTTTTGACTGTTATAGATGTATAGATATATAGATATCTAGATATATATATATCTATCTATCTATCTATCTATATATATATATATCTATATCTATCTATATATATATATATCTATCTATATATATATATCTAT
>NC_056737.1:840008041-840132619 GCF_019279795.1 Protopterus annectens
ATTATTATATGTGTGTACATATATATATATATATATATATATATATATATATATATATATATATATATAAATGTATAAATATATGTATGTATATGTGTGTGTGTGTGTGTGTGTGTATAGCAGTGGCAATGTCAACCTCAACCCAGGTCCAATCACAAATCCAACAAATCACCAAAGTCAGCCTAGAACCAATACAAGCCTACTTAAACAGACACACCGCTCAAACCCTAGAGTAAAGATGAAGAAGTACTTTCCCTTGGTTATAGCATACTACAAAAAGACTGTACAGCTAAGCGAGGGGGCGGAGTTGTACTTGCTTTAAAAAAAAAAAAAAAAAAAAAAGCACAATACCAACCCGCAAAAGTTCTGGGCTGCTATAAATGGTATTCTCCAACCTGGTAAACCACCAACTCCTTATTCAAACATAGACACCACCTCTGTAAAGACAGTCACCCAATTCAATGAGTTCTTTACCAATCCTATACTAAAGCTGTCAACAGACCCACTGTCCTCAGCCCCCACTATACTATACTATATAACCCTTCAAACAGTATCACCTTTCGACCTGTACCAACTTGCACCATCTATAGACTGCTAACCAAACTTAAACCCACCACCCTAGCAGTAGACAGTCTGGCAGCTATTTTTAGGAATTTGGCAGGCAAAGCCATTTCCAACCCAAGTTGTGTAGTCAGTAACAGATCAGTCTTGGAACAAAAGGTGCAACTTTTCTGGAGAATCTCCTATATTTTACCAGTACACAAAGGGGGTACCTCCACTGACCTAATAAACTACCACCCTATAGCTGTAATTTCCCCATGGGCTATGTGATAAACTGAGAGGCTGCCAGCACCGTTGGATAGAATTTTGTAAATAAATCTGTCATTGTAAATATTAATGTTAAGTTGTCAATCTCGCCTTCATTCTTGCTGGATGGGTTCGGACCCAATCCTCGGTCCGACTCTGCCACTTACTAAAGCTCAACAGCTTATTTTACCGGCTCGAGGCCACCCTATATCCCATGATGCTAGGCATTAACTCCCCAGATCTCGTTTGCCGCTTTCGCTTGCGAGGTGCGTTTTTTTACCGGTTCCTGCTAAGTCTTATATTTAGAGTGTTCAGTCGCCCTTTTTGAGTAAATTTTTTTCTACCTAGTTAAGTAACTACCCTTAACTCTATTACTTTTTTATACCTTCCCTTTTTTATCCCTCATATCCCTCCCCCTCCACTCTTAGGTTAGGCCTTAAGCCTGCCCCTTTACTATTTTTTCTTTGGGATCCTGTGGAGCGTTTGGGTGTCAGTATCCCTATTAACATTTTATTGTTAATTTATAGTTTTTCGAGTGTGTGTGTTTTCTGTTACTTTTGTGAACCCTCGACACTTGTGTCGAAGGAACCCAAAGAAGCTAAGGTTTCAGGCTTTAAGAAGTGTGACTCGTGCTGTCACAAAATGTCTGACAGACGGTCACTTATGTTTACTTCCTGGGACCCCTGCACCTAAAGGACTCTTGTTCAGTATGTTATGCATTCAGTCTGAGTCCTGCAGGAGTGCAGGAATAAACTGATACTTAGGAACTTGTTAAAGCCCGAGGGCTCCCCGACTAAGTCTGCGTCGGGGAGGCCCTCAAAACCTGCAAAACCGTCTGCTCCAAGTACTAAGCCTTCAGCTGCTGGCTCCTTGTCTGTGCCTAGATTGGCTCCGGCTGGAGCCGATCCCTTTGAGTCACAAGTTCCGGTCTCGGCACCTCTCGATGCCGATGCCTCTGAGCCCATGCTTGCACTGTCGGCTCCGGCTGGAGCCGACGTGTATTCGTCTCAGTTGGCTACATCTAAGAAGAGGTAAAGATCCCCTTCATTGGAGTCCATCCATTTGGCTCCGAGGTCTCCCCTGCTCTCGGAGCGGAGCCATCGGAGCCGATCTTCTCGGTTGTCCAGACTTTCAGATGACGACCTTGAGAGAGTGGTAAGTAGGCTGTTAAAGTCTCAGGCATTGGCCCAGATCTCTAGCCCGTCTCATGAGACGGCTATTTCGACTACACCTATTTTTCCTCCTTCGACTCTCCCTCAGAGTTCGGAGCTGGAGCTCCTCTGAGCCGTGACCGTTGTGGTGTCGGAGCCAAGACCTCCCCGTTCGGCTCCTTTATCTTCCACTCCGATCTCCTCTTTGATACCTTCATTGGAGGGATCCGGGCGCCTGATCTCTCTCGTCGGCTCCAAGGGGGTGAGTGGCATTGGACCAGTTTTTGACCCCGTTCTCCCTCTCGGAGCGTCGGCGCTGGTGAGCTCGGCCCTGGAGCCTTCCCTGTTAGTGCGGCCTGGGGTTCCTACTTCGGAGCGGGGGCCCAATGGCCTTTCTGATAGGGGAGCCGTCGAGGTGATGAGCGTACTAGCACCAGGGATTAGTCAACTGTCAGCTCCATCAGCTCCTCCCATTACAGTGCCTGCTGATGTCTCTTCTCACGCTCTTGCTCCCGGACCCAGAGATCCAATGCCTCAGGTTTCCCCACTGGGAATTTCTTTCTCTCAGTCTTCTCCTGACCTGTCAGCGGAGCCTCCCCGTAAGAGGACATGTAAGAGGAAGCATGTGGACTCCCCTGAGTCTATTGCATCTGACACCGACTTGGATGAGTCGGAGGGATCCCCAATGTCCCCCTCTGAGGATGTCTTTCTCAGACATCCTGGAATTCCTGAAGCAGAGGGGGAACTGGTCTTCCCTTAATCCTTCTGAGGACGAGTTTGTGTACCTGGAGGCGTTCGGTTCTCGACCCTCCACCTCCTGGGTGTCTCAGCCTTTCGACCCCCTTTGTGAAGTAGTGGCTCAGAAGGCGTGGTTGGCCCCGGATTCGGTGGAACCCACCCCTCGGAGGCCATCTAAATTCATTACAGCACCAGTCTACAAGCAATTCCTGACAAAAGGTGTACTGGCAGATGCCATGGTGGTGGCTGCAGCCGCCAAGAAGGAACTAGCTGATCCTTCAGTACCTGTCCATCCTCCTAATAAGGATTCTGGAACAATGGATAGGTACGGTAAGCTGATGTTTTCTTCAGCGACCTTTGCCATGCGGTCGCTGAATTACCTGTGTCAGAGAGATATTCTCAAAGAGTTGGGAGAAGTCTTACAGGATCCATCAGCTGCTGGGTCCCAGGATAATATAAACTCACAGCTTGGAACCCTGAACTCGATTTAACTCCTCCATGCGTCTGATTTCATATGCAGCCGATGGAGCGGGTAGGGCCACAGGCACAGGAGTGGCCTTAAGGCGTCGCGCCTGGATGCAGCTGTGTAATTTCACGGACCCTTTCAAGGCGTCCTTCACAAATTCCCCTTTTGATGGTTCGGCTTTGTTCGGACCTCAAGTGAAAGACACATTGACCAGATGCGAGCAAGATGGCAAGACTCTTTCTGCTGTAGGAGTCCGTTTCTCTACCCCTTCAAGACCATACCCTAAGGGTCAGAAGGGTGGGAAAATGTGGTTCCGCAAATCTCAAGGAGTCACGTCTGACGCAAGAGGTCAGTTTACCCCCCAGAGGCAGAGGGGGTACAGACGCTGCCCTAGGGGCAGAGGGGGTCCGCAAAACCAGGGTAGCACTGAGCCTCTGACAAACACTTCCAGCATCCCTGAGATGTTGCCAGATTGTCCACCTTCGGAGGCAGTCGGGGGAAGATTGTCACTGTACCCAATAGCTTGGCTTTCCCTTACTGAAGACAAATGGGTACAGTCTATCATATCCGAGGGTTACAAAATTCCCTTTATCCAAACCCCAATTCAACAAAAGGGAACCCTTCCAGACGTTCCACCCGGTCTAAGGGAACTAGCAGTATCAGAAATATCAAAACTGCTAGCAAAAAGAGCCATCCAGCCAGTCCCAGCAGACCAAATAGGATCTGGAATCTACTCAAGGTTCTTTTTAGTATCAAAAAAGACAGGGGACTGGAGACCAATATTAGATCTCAGCAAACTGAACAAGTTTGTAAAGAGAACAAGATTCAGGATGGTCATGCTACAGTCTGCCCTTTCTGGGCAAGGACAATTGGATGTGCTCCGTGGACCTTCAGGATGCGCACTATCAATTCACAGGCGCTCCAGAAGGTTTCTCCGCTTTTGGCTGGGGGCCAGTCACTACCATTTCAGAGCCCTGCCCTTTGGTCTCACTACAGCCCCCAGTGTGTTCACCAAATGTATGGCAGCGGTTATGGCTCACCTGAGACGGCAAGGATTCCAGGTGTTTCCATATCTAGACGACTGGCTCCTCACTGCCACCACCAGGCATCGACTTCTCCAAGCCAGAGCTTACACCATTCCCATTTGCAGAGGGCTAGGAATCTCTCTAAATTTCGAAGCGTCTGCCTTGTCGCCTTGTCAGTCTATTGCCTTTATAGGCGCCAACTTGAACACTGTACAACTTTCAGCAAAGTTAACCGACCGAGTCTTAGATATTCAAAACCATGTCCAGGTTCTTCTTCAGAGCGACAAAATTCAGGCCAGGTATGTCCTGAAAGTATTGGATCTTATGGCGGCCGCCATAACACTTCTTCCCCTTGCACGTTTTCACATGCGTCTTCTACAGTGGATGCTGTTCGCCCAATGGTCTTTTCAGCAACTCCCCATGCACCACAAGATCATGATAACTCAAACTTGCAAAAGTCATCTGTCCTGGTGGATATTGTCCCCTCAAGTCCATCAGGGCAGACCTTTTGTTCCTCCTCCCCCGGTCACCACGGTGACATTGGATGCCTCCCTGATCGGGTGTGGGGGGGGGGCATTTTCAGGGCAGGATGGTCCATGGCACTTGGCAACCTTTCGAGCGCTACCTGCACATAAATGTCCTAGAGATGAGAGCAGTGCTTTTAATGTTGCAAGCCCTCCACGTCTCTCTTCCCCTAGGAACTATTGCAATTCAAACGGACAATATGTCCGTAGTGTGGTATATCCACAAGCAAGGTGGAACCAAGTCCTATCCCCTGTGTCGAGAGGCACTCACTTTGGCAATGGTCGATCTCCTCCTCAGCGGTTTCTGATAGCAATGCATATCCCCAGGAAGTCCAACTTCATAGCGGACAGGTTGAGCAGAGCCATACTCATGCCACACGAGTGGTCTCTCAAACAATCAGTAGCGGAAGAGATTTTTCAGAAGTGGGATTTTCCTTGCTGCAATCTTTTTGTTGCATCCCAAAACAGCAAATGCCCTGACGTCTTCACCCTCTTCCCCCTTCCAGGCCATCCCCTCAGAGTCTCTCTAGTCCAAGATTGGCCTCTGGGACTTGTCTATGCCTTTCCACCCTTTCCTCTAATTCCACAAGTAATTCAGAAAGCAACCGCCTTGAGAGCCAAGTTGATTCTCATTGCCCCTTATTGGCCTCGACAGATATGGTTTCCATTCCTAGATTATCTTTTGGTACAGCCTTGGCATCTGGACCCAGCTCCAGATCTGTTGACCCATCAGTCAGGGCAGCTGCACCAATCCCTACATTCTCTCAACCTCACTGTTTGGTTGCTCCACTTCCGTCCTTAGCCAGGCTTCCTATGATTTCTAATCCCGTCCGGGATATCATAGTAGCTTCCCTTAAATCTTCCACCAGAAAGATTTACACTAGTAAATGGAAACGTTTCTCCTTCTGGGCAAAGGCAAGGAATATAGATCCTTTTACTGCCCCAATTCATTCGGTCTTAGACTTTCTAGCCGAAATTTTTCATTCAGGGTCTTCTGCCTCTACAGTAAAGGTTCAGTTGGCAGCCATATCGAATTTTCATACAGGCTTATCGGACCACAATATCCTGTCCAATAAGCTTTGCAAAGTCTTCCTTAAAGGTGTATATTTACTTAGGCCTCCGATCAAAGATCCTCCACCTCAGTGGGATCTTAATTTAGTCTTAACATCCTTAATTCTTCCCCCCTTTGAACCTGCGGTCTCCTGTTCATTGAAATTTCTTTCATGGAAGACACTTTTCCTAGTCGCCATTACTTCTGCTAGGAGAGTATCAGAGCTTCATGCCCTCTGCATTCGTCCTCCCTACTTAATCTTCCATAAAGACAGAGTTTCTCTAAGGACTAATCCAGCCTTCTTACCCAAGATGGCTTTGCAGACAAATTTGAATCAATCAATTGATCTCCCAGTTTTTTTCCCAAACTGTACTAAGAGCGGAGCAAAAGCTACATTATCTAGATGTTCACCGCCAGCTCCGGTACTATCTGGATAGAACCAAACAAATAAGGAAATCTGATCAACTGTTTTTATCGTACGCAGAAAATAAGGAAGGCCTTCCTGTTTCCAAGGTAACCCTATCTAGGTGGCTGTCTTCTGTGATTACATCTATTTATCAACTCGGAGGCAGGGAATTTATTTCCAAGCCAAAAGCCCATTCAACTAGAGCACTAGCTACATCTACAGCTTTTCAAGCTAGACTACTAATAGACGTTATCTGTGTGGCAGCCACATGGGCCTCTCCTCATACCTTTGTTTCGCATTACAAATTGGACATGGCCTCCAGGGACAGAGCAACATTTGGTTCCACCATTCTTAAGAGTCTGTTCCAATAAGCCACCCAGGATGAAGGTGCTAGGGACGCGTTCCCATCCAGCAAGAATTAAGGCGAGATTGACAACTTAACATTGAGAAGTTATGTACCTGCCATAACGTTCCATGTTAGTTGTCTTCTCTCGCCTTCTTTCTTGCATCCCACCCACCATCCCCCTAGCCTGGACAGACCGAGAAGATCTTCCCTTCCTTGAAGGGTCCTTTTATTCCTTTGTTCACTATCTAGGCGTCCTAGGAGTTCCAGTTGGAGGATTTTGTTTTATTGGCCTATGCTAGGTTTTTCAGCTTCCAAATGAGATCTGGGGAGTTATTGCCTAGCATCATGGGATATTGGGTTGCCTCGAGCCGGTAAAATAAGCTCTCAAGCTTTAGTAAGTGGCCGAACCCATCCAGCAAGAAAGAAGGTGAGAGAAGACAACTAACATGGAACGTTGTGGTAGGTACATAACTTCTCAATATGATCCATAGGTTTGTTTCACAAATGTAAGAAAATTGTTAATTTGCTGAGCTTCAAAAATGTAATCACAGTGCACCCTGCTGGAAGAAAGCAGAAATGTGTATAAACTCTGCCTATGTAATATGTTATATGGTAGAAATTGGGACATGAGTTGACTTGCAAACTCTGATAAAATAAGCTGATAAAGAAGTTTATGACTCTGTGATCTCCGTCTGAGACAATATGTCTGGGTAGGAGCTTCTGTCTATTCACTTAAGACACAAAAAATTACTAGAATTTGCACATAAAGTGTCTTACTGCTCTGGGACTTGCTGGCAGCTGGAGATAGCACAGAAATGTTCAATTTTAAGTTCTGTGAGCCTGGGAACTTGAGCAGAGGTAACGAGAATGATGTAATCTGCAATGACTCTGCAGTATGTGTATTAATTTAAAATGAGACTGCAGTATGTGTATTATCAATTTAAAAACTATCTCCCAAGGAAAGAGGGTGTGTTTTGTATTTTGTTCTGAATCCGACAACTCACCAGCACTTGCTTTGCTCTGTAAGTAGTAAGACTTAGATCTTAGTATTTCTCTTAGAGATGGGAATATAGACAGATAAGTGTAGATGTTTTCTATATTTGTGAGACTGTCCTACAGTGTTTGAAAGTATTTCCTGTGATTTCTGAACTGTGTTAGAGTATTTTCTTGTGCTTTAATTATTAAATATATTGAAACCTTTTAACTGTGGCTGGTTTGCGTAGAGCTAATTTAAGCTCTGAGTGCTTGCATGCATTTTGTGATATTGTACAAGCCACTCCTCTAAATAGCCTTAGTCTCAGTCACACTTACCAATAGGATAATAACATTGCACATTAGAATTGGACACCATTTGGTAAGGGCCTTCAGAGTAGCTGAGTAGTTGGTGGCAGTGATTACTACCTTAAGGTCTGGGCAGAAGGAGGCATAGCTAGTGAACCTGTGCCAGCCTTCCCCAGGAGTGTCTGTGTGTTGGTATATACATCAAATATGTGTGTGGGCTACTTGGGCCGGGACAAGAAGCACGGTTGGACAGAGGGTACTAGAGGTTTTGGCTTGACTACTCTGCTGAGATCTGAACCCTATAGCTGTGCCAGCGGGGAGTCTTATAGGGGATCTGGAGAGACTTAAAGAAACCAGCCCAAGACTGATTTCTGTGTGCTGTTAAGGGAAATTGTACTTTACTTTGTGTGTGTACTTATCTTCCCACTGTGCATGTCCCTCACTGGTGTTAGTGGTGAGGATTGAGGCTCCTTGATTATTGGGCCAGTGCATGGACGTCACAGGCTAAAATACTGGAAAAATGTATCCACACCCAGATCCTAACACATCTCAACAATCTTCTTGCCAAAACTCACCACAAATTCCACCCCAACCATAGTACTAGCACTGCACTCATCCATTTTAGTAACCTAGTAAATATGTAACGGAACAACGGCCAACTAGTGTCTGCAGTTTTCCTTGATTTATCAGAGATGTTTGATAAGCCTCCCATACAAAACTTCTAATATCACACTCAGAATTAAAATTGACTACCCCCACTCTGTTACGGTTTCAAGACTGCCTCTCCCAATGCCAACAAGCTGTTCAGGGGAAAAAGCCCCTTTCCCCCTTCCTTGGGGTACTCCTAGTTTTACAGGATCAATCCTAGGACCCCCACTTTTCACTTTATTTACAAATCTTCACAAAGCCACCCCTCTAGCAAACCTGGTTCAATACGCTGAAGACTCCACCTTTATCTGCTCTGCTTCCACCCCCCAACTTCATATCAAGACCCAAGAAGCCTTTTATATCCATCGAAACCTGTCTAACAGACTCTTGGCTAATACTAAATCCTAAAAAGATCCAACATATGCTCTTCCATCCTTCCAAAGCAGCCGTACCTACTCCCCCATTCTCTGTTTCTGCATTAGATAATACCCCTTTCTCCCCATCACACAAACCAAATTACTGAGAGTCATTGTTGACACTGTGAAATTTGACAAACACATAGCTCACACAATAACCAAAGTTGACAAAATATAGGTACTCTTTACAGATGTAAAAACTTCCTAACCAGCAGCAGTAAAGTTACCCTAGCTCATACCCAGCTTCTCTCTACCATATTGTATGCTTCTGTCCTAATTAAACGAGCAGTTTAATCAAACTATCGGTATGTTAAAACAAAATAGCAAAATTCGCCACAAACCCCCCTCCTACTGCACCCACTGTTGTCAAGCCCTAAAACAGCTTTCCTGGCTGGAACTCCCAAACACATTAGCTGTCAACAGTCCTCTCTCTCTAGCTCACCAAGTACTGTACCAACCTGACAAAACTCCATCCTTACAAGACCTGACCACCCTCTACTCCAATAACCAAGAACTTAGATCCATTAACAAGGCACTAATCGCAATCTCCAAAAGCCATTATAGCTCTGGTGACTCCCTGTATTCTAGCAAAATTGCCAAGACTTTGAACTCCCTACCACTACAAATCAGGGTACAACCTAACAAAACTATCTTCCAAAAACCGCTTATTTCCCACCTGAACAACTCTGGATATACAGCTGCCTAGCACCTGGCTGACTCATTCTAACACCTTTCCCTTACCCACTATCCAACCTCTTCTTTAAAACTCCCACAGATGCACTATATCTTACCACACATTACTTACCAACTCACCGCCACCTACTCCTGACTGTCCCATCTATAGCCGCTAGTTCTCCCCGAAACCAAGTTTACTCCATTTTTCGCTCCCAAGTCTCCATGCTTTGTCACCAATTCCCCTCCTCACTACGTTCATTCAGAAAGGCAAGGAATGCAAGACTGGAGTAATCCTCATTGCCCCTTTTGGCCTCTGCAGGTATGTTTCTCCTGTCTTTGACCTACTCATCTGCACCCACCATGGATTCTAGATCCTATCCCAGATCTCTTCAGTCAACCATCTGGGATGCCTGTACTGCATCTCCAGTCTCTAAAACTAACTGCATGGTTTCTCCAGTTTTAGCAATAGCCAGAGATGCCAGGCATTCTGCCCCAGTAGTCCACATAATCTCTCCTCCTTAGGCGGAGTCAAATGGAAGACTTAAAAAAGCAAATGGAAACATTTTTCTCTCGGGCATTTTCAAAGAGATTAGATCATTTTCTGAAATGTTATGGGTTGCTGTAGCTACTCTGCAGTAAAAGTTCAAATAGCTGCTATTTCCAACTTTCACATATAACACAATGATTATTTTTTGTTGCATCTCCAAAAGTGGCCAGGGCCTTTATTAGAGGAATGTTTGAGACCGTCAGTTTGTGATCCGGTCCCTCCTTGGGATGTTGTATTTTTTACTTCGGTCTTTGACACCAAGATCCTTTGGATCTGATGAAACTGCAGGTTCAAAGTTCCTTTCTTGTAATGGCAACCAAAGACAGTTTTCCATCAGCAAAATTTGTCTGAATTGTAAGTACTTTTATGCAAACTGCCCTTTTTTGTTCCATTATGATGGGACTTCACTAGGAGCAAAACCCTCTTTCCTGCCTAAAGTGGCTTCACAATCTAGTTTGAACCAGCAAATTTTCAGCAATTTTTCCAACCTTTGCCATCGAAGGAGAATATACCTTGCATACTTTGCACATCCATAGGGAACTGTGGATGTTCTTCGTGTTTCACTGTTGCAGTCATCACACTTGGGTTATCTGCCTGCAGGTAGCCCGAATACCAGAGCCTTGAGATTTCTGCGTTGGATGCTGTCACCTCTTCATGACGTCAGGTCGTCAGGGGTATAAAGCAGGCAGCCGACACCATTACGTCAGTCTTTCTTGCCGTGGAGGCGCCCGAAGCACTTTGCAAGTGCTGGTTGGCCGGCACCTGAAACTTTCATTTTTCGAGTTTCAAACCTGATGTTTTCTAATGCTAAGTACCCCGTTGGGGGTCCTTTTTTTCTTGCTCTAACTGATGTCAGAAAAAGTTTACAATTGTCTTGCCTGTGGAAAGCAAATGCAGCACAGAGATTTTCATTCTTACTGCGTCACCTGTTTAGGCCCAGACCATGACGTCCTCGCTGTCAGTTTTGTGCCTTGTTTAAAGCCCGAGCTATTTGTCATCGGACTATCTTTGTCGCTAAATTCTTTCGCTCTTGTTCTCTGTATTCCAAAATGGCTTCGATAAGCCATCCGACTACCGATCTTCTGAAAAAAACCTAAGAATAAAGACCGAGACCGCATAGGTCCAGAATTGCCGACGACACTTCCGTTAAGCTAGTCGGCCGTCCTCCGGTACTCAGGCAGTTTCGCAGCCCCTGATACCAGCTTCTACAGATTTGCAGGACTCTGCTAAGACTCATTCAGAGTCAGGTATGTCGCGAGATGCTTCTTCGACTATGGAACATGCAGATGTCTCTACCTTGGATGGGTCTGGAGTTGCTGTGCAGGCACCGGCTTCTGAGGTTGTATTCTGACCTACCAATGTTCGTATTAAACCAACAACTTTGTTTTTGGCTAAAGCTACCGAGTTTCTCAGGCCCAGAGTTCACACTACGCCTAGAAAACCGATGACCAAAGCGCATGCTCCAGCTCCCATGCCACAAAAGCAAATGCTTAGAATGGCTGAAAATCTTATTACTCTAATTAGGGGAAGCTAGCCTTCCCCTGCTAAAAGACTAAACTGAATTTCCTTCTGATTCTGCAGACCAGGAGTCTGATAGCTCTGACACTTCTGATTACCAGGACATACCCTTATCTACCTATGAGGATTCAGATGCGGAGGATTCCATTCCCTCTGCCTCCTCTCCATAGGATTTTTCTTTTGGTGAAACCTTGCATACCTTAAAAGAGCATTTCTGCTGGGAATGCCAGGACTATCCGCAGTCCAAAAAGAGACTCGAAGAATTTTTAGTTTTGCCTCAATACAGTCCTCTAGCTATTCCCCCTGTCATGGATATTGTAGATGTCTTCATGGAATCCAGTCTTACTCCTGACACTTAAACACCACCCCCTAGGAAACCTGATAGGTACTACAGAGTACCTGAATCTCACATTTCTCTAAGAATCCTTTTGCAGATCCAGAGACCATTTCCCAGGGACCTAAAGGCATTAAGGGTACTGCAGCCAAAAACCCTACCCCATTCAGACAGGGATTCTAGAGCGTTAGATGGGGTAAGAAGGTGTATACCTCTGCAGCTCTTGCCATCAGGGCTTTGAATTGCCAGTTTCACATGCTGGAAGTACCAGCAACATATTATGGAACTAATTAAACAAAAAATGGTGTTACTTCCAGATTGTGCAGAAAATAAAGATTTACAATGGTTATGCATTCTGCCAACCAAGTTAGTAAACATGCTTTGCAGTGTGGGTTTGATGCCTTAGAAGCATCTTGCAAGGCTGCTGTCACTGGGTCTGTACTGAGAAGGCATGCTTGGCTGAAGGAACAAATCTTGCCATGCCATGTCAAAGCAAAATTACTAGATGCTCCATTAAATCCGGATCGTTTGTTTGGCACAAAAGCAGAAGTTATTAAAACGATGGAGGAAAAAGCTATATCTATGCAAACTGTCAAAGATTTCTTATAGGTGCAGCCACCTAGATTCAGTAGGCACTGGCCTTCTAAAAACTGGTCCTTTCCAGTCCCTCCCAGACCTTCAGTCCAAACCAGGGGAAACAGACCACCGAGACTACAGTCTCAGGGTAGGCAGAGATCTAAACAGTGGAGTGCTCCCACCTCTAAATCAGGGAGTGGTAAGACGCCCCCTTATGGAAAAAGTTCACAATGACTTTTCAATCATCCTTCTCAGCCGTGCCCAAGTACTTGCACCCCTAGGAGGAAAACTCACCCTTCATGCAAAAACTGGATGTCCATTACTCGGGACCAATGGGTTCTAAACATTGTATCCCAGGGATACAGATTCTGCTTCCACTCACTGCCAACCCCAAGCGAGTTGGCAGACCTTCCTCCAAACTAGTGGGCAGAGGCTCAAAAACTAGTGCTTTCCCTTCTCAATATCATGGCTATTCAGCATGTTCCAGTAGAACAAAGGGGACAGAGTTTCTACTCTAGGATGTTCCTAGTGCCCAGAAAAGAGAACTCTTGGTGCCCTATCCTGGATCTGTCAATTCTCAACACCTTTCTGGTCACAAAATTCTTAATGTTTACACTGCAACAGCTTCTTCCTATGCTAGCCAAGGATGCCTGGTTAGTCACCCTAGACTTAAAAGAAGCTTATCTGCACATCACTATAAGGCAGTCCTGCAGGAAATATCTACGTTTCAGGACAGACTCTATGCACTACCAGTCCTCTGCACTTCCCTTTGGCTTATCTACTGCGCCCAGAGTATTCACAAAGTGCCTGGCTCCAGCCATTGCGTACTGCAGGCAGAGAAATATTCAAATTTACCCATGTTTGGACGATTGCCTGATTCAGGCGGACAGTCAGGAATTGCTGCTTCAGCACCTGGCATTTGTCAAAAGACTCAACTTCACTGTGGTACACCATCAACGAAAAGACATCACAACTGGTGCCCAGTCAAAAAATTGTATTCCTGGGAGCAAACATTTACACAACTTCCCAGATGGCATTACTCACTCCAGAAAAACGTGTCTGACAAACTACTTCAAACTAATGTCCACCAAAACCCAGCTATCTGCAAGGAAAGTACTGCAAGCCCTAGGGTTCATGGCCTCATGCATTCTACTAATTCCATATGCAAGACTGCATATGAGGAAACTTCAATGGTACTTAAAGTCTCTGGTGTCAACATGCTCAGGACCTGGAAACAGGGATTCCTATCATACCTTGTCTAAGGGCATAGGCATGCAACCACAACAAGGGACTTCTTTCAACTCCTCGCTGCCCAAACACTAACAGACGCATCAGACTCTACATGGGGGGCTCACATGGCAGGCGAATGGAGCCTAAGACAAATTCCCCTGCATATCAATCAAAAAGAGATGTTAGCTGTACAGAATGCTCAGACAGCCTTCAAATACCTTATCCTTCCAGGATGGCTCCTGATAGACAGACAATACCACAGTTATGTGGTACATAAGCAGGAGGGGGGACTCATTCCTACCCACTCTACAGGTTAGCCATGTCCCTGTGGAACACAGCCTTGAACAACCAAGTGGACCTGCAAGCTCAATTCCTGCCAAGCAAACCAAATTCACTGGCAGACGACTTAAGTAGAGATCTACTGGACCCACACGAGTGGAAACTGGAACCCAACTCATTCAGACTTCTAATCCAGAGGTGGGGGACACCAGAGGTGGACCTCTTTGCCTCCCCCCAAAACCGCCAATTGAGCAAATTTTGTACCAGGAGTCCTCACAGCAGAGCCTAGAAGGTGGAAGCCCTATCCTTTACATGGGAAAACCTCTGTTTATGCCTTTCCTCCTCCTCTGCCCCTCCTTCCAAAAGTACTACTCAAAATCAAACGGGACAGCCCAAGAACAATCCTTATTGCCCCAGACTGGCCACACCACTGCTGGTAAACACTCCTACACAGTCTGACCACAGTGCCACCCTGGCACCTACATCAGATCCCTTCTCTGCTGTCTCAGCAGTAGGGACAGATTTTGCATCCACAGCTGCAAACCCTAAACCTTGCAACCTGGCTTATCCTCTGAATACACCACCAGCAACCCTCGGCAAACAGGTGCTGGATGTCATCCTTGAAGCCAGAAGTCCTAGCACTAGGAAATCCTATGCTGAAAAGTGGAAAAGATATTGTTCTTAGAGTCTGTCTCAAGGAAAGGACACAGCTGTGCCCACCTTGCCTCTAATCCTTGATTACCTAGCAGAGCTGTCTCCACAGAGGCCTATCCTCATCCATTAAGATTCATGCCTCTGCCATCTCAGCTCATTATAATACTGAGTCCACGTCTTTTTTTCTCATCCTCATCAAGCAGTTCCTGAGAGGAGCTAACAATTTAAGGCCCCCTAGAAGAGCTCCCACCCCGGCCTGGGACTTCAACTTTGTACTGGAGAAGCTCACACTTCCCACTTTTGAACCTGCTGCTTCAGCAGAGTTAAAATTCCTTTCTTGGAAAACCTCCTTACTTCTAGCCATCACTTCAGCAAGAAGAGTGTCTGAGTTACAGGCACTAATGGCTGTGGAACCCTTCATTATTTTCCATGCTGAAGGGCTTTCCCTCAGGACTAACCCATCAATGTGATAGTGTTCAATCTCGCCGTTTGTTCTTACACATGGGTTCGGAGCCGATCCTCTGCTCCGTGTCGGCCGCTTGCAAGCTCTGCATCGAGGAGAAGCTCGAGACAACCTAATACCCACAATCCCCCTCTGCCTTTACCTCAGATCTAGTTTGCCGCTGCTGCGTTCGCATCACTGGGATCTAGCTCAAGCGACTTCAGATAAGATATAACTTATTTTGTTATATTTTAAGTAAAATTTGTTCTAAAAGTACTTTTTGGTAGACATTGTGTGTGTGTGTGTGGTAAGGTTAATTCTCGGTACCGTTAAGTTTACTTAAACTGGTTAAGGTTTTTCGGGGCCCTCCACCCCTTACTTAAAATTTGACAACCGGACTGACTTTATATCGGATTCGACTTTGTTTCTACTGGATTTGTCTCTCTACTGGACTTGACTTTTTCTCTTACCTGTAAGATGTCTGAGAAAATTAAATCGGGCTTTAAACGTTGCCAGTGTGGCCAAAAAATGTCAGTTACTGACAACCATAGTTCCTGTGTCTACTGCCTTGGCCCTCTCCACTTACAAGAGGACTGTTCAATTTGTCACTCTTTTAGTGGGAGGGTTATGACAGATAGGCGCAGGAAACTCATGGACAGGGGGTTATTAAAACCTTCCTTTCAGGAGGCTCTGGATGCTTCAGACCAGGCATCCAAATCCTCGAAGGAATCGAAGACGTCAGAGCCCAAGTCATCGGCTCCGAGCTCTTCGAGTAAAGTTAGATCACCGGTTCCACAGACTTCGGGGCCGAGTGTTCAACTGGTGTCGGTTCCTGAGCCTCGAGTCTTGGAACCGGTGATGGAGCTCCCTCCCTCGACTCTGTTGAGGTCGGCTCCGTCTTCGGTTCCTTCGACCCGTTCTTCTTCTAAGCTCTCCGATGTCGATGTGGATCGTGTGGTGCAGAAGTTATTGGAGCATTCGGCCCTATCCAAACTTATTTCGGTTTCCACCCAGTTGGTGTCGAAACTTGAAGGCCTTCCATTGTCTCCATCCATTCCTCCTCCGAGACCTGTCCAGTCTTTGGAGCCAGAAGAGGTTGATCTTCTGATTGTGGAGCCCTCGGGTCCAGAACCGTCCTTTTCTCTGTCTGTTCCCCTCACCTCGACTCCGTCGGACCCGGTACCGGAGTCTCTGAGCCGACTATCTGTCCTTGGTTCCGGGGCCGAGAGTCGAACCGACGTTCGGTTCCGACTCTTCCTCGGGCCTCGGCGCTGATCGATTCGGCTCCTCTGGGTCGATGCCTTCGGTGCCTGTCTCGGGATTCTTCCCATTTCTTCGAACTGGGAGATTCTTCGACTCGGGACCCGGGGCTTCGATCTCATGAGGAAGGTGTTGTCTACCCAGACAACCACATCAGTAGAAGCAACCTCTCCTCCCCATAAAGGGCCGTTATCCTCCTCTGCACCCACGGCCACAACCAAGCGCCGAGCACCGTGTCTCAGCCACCCCTGGAGGGTGCCCCTCTTCCTCGGAGGCTTCTTCGGATGCTCCCCACGAAGAAGTCCCTAGGAAAAGGTTGTGTAAGAGGAGACACTTAGATTCTCCACAAGAATCTTTGACATCCGATACTGACTTGGATGAGTCAGAAGGGTCCCCTAAGTCACCTTCAGAAGATGTCTCTTTTCTGACATATTGGAGATCCTGAAACAGAGAGGTGACTGGCAGTCCCTTCCCTTCTGAGGATGAGTCAGTCTTGCTGAAGGCATTCGGTGCTCGCCCTTCCTCCTCCTGGGTCACTCCGCCCTTGATGAATTAATGGAACTTATTGCTCAAGGGCGGGAGGCTCCTGACACAGTGGAACCAGTCCCTAGGAAGCCCAATAAGTATATCACTGCACCCCAGGACAAAACTTACTTGACAAAAGGAGTTCCAGTTGACGCTATGGTGGTGGCAGCGGCCACGAAAAAGGAGATGTCGGAATCTTCCTCATCTGTCCATCCCCCTAATAAAGATTCTAGGACTATGGACAGGTATGGGAAGCGCATTTTTAGTTCAGCGGCTTTTTCCGTGCGATCCCTGAACTATTTGACCCACTTTACACGACTACAGAGGGATCTAGTCAGAGTTGGGAGATACCCTCCAGGGTACTACAGATGCTGCTGTCTCAGAAAGTGACAGCGCAGCTTAATACCCTTACATCCATTGTGAACTCGTCCATGAGGCTGATCTCTTACGCAGCCGAAGGTTCGAGTAGGGCAGCAGCTTCAGCAATTGCTCTTCGCAGACAATCCTGGATGCGCTTATGTTCATTTGCGGAAGCCTTCAAGTCTTCCTTTACTAACGCCCCATTTGACGGTGCCACTCTTTTTGGCCCCAAAGTAAAGGAGACCCTTACCCGGTGTGAGCAGGAGGGAAAGACTCTGTCTGCTGTCGGAGTCCGTTTTTCCACCCCAACCAGACCGCACCCCAAAGGGCAACGTGGTGGAAAAATGTGGTTTCAAAACCCCAAGGATCTTTCCCAGGCACACAGGGTGATGCCCTCTAGAGGCAGAGGAGGGGGCAGAGGTGGAAGACGCCGCCCTGGCGGCAGAGGGGGTCCGCAGAATCAAGGTGACAGGGATACACTCCCTGGTAAACCTTTCCAGCACTCCTGAGAGGAGGCCCGACTGTCCTGCTCTGGAGGCAGTCGGGGGTCGCTTAGCTTTATACCCTCAGGCCTGGCAAAACATAACTACAGACAAGTGGGTAAAAAGCGTGGTTACCAGAGGTTACAATATACCATTTCTTTCCCATCCCATTCCAAAGAAAAGACTCCCAGATGTACCTCCCCATCTGAGAGAGCCAGCAGCTATAGAAATTTCAAAGCTGCTAGAAAGAGTCATCCAACCAGTCCCAGCGGACCAGAAAGGATTCGGGACTTACTCAAGGTTCTTTTTAGTTCCAAAGAAAACAGGGGACTGGAGGCCCATTCTGGACCTAAGTGACCTCAATACCTTCGTCAAGAAAGAAAAGTTCCGAATGGTCACGCTTCAATCGATCCTTCCATTCTTACAGAAGGACGACTGGATGTGCTCAATAGATCTGAAGGATGCATACTACCACATCAAAATGGCCAGGGCATCCAGAGATCATTTGCTCTTCCGGCTGGGTGCCAGTCATTTCAGTTTCGAGCCCTGCCCTTTGGTCTGACCTCAGCCCC
The DNA here is from genome assembly GCF_019279795.1 of Protopterus annectens. Classification (NCBI taxonomy): domain Eukaryota; kingdom Metazoa; phylum Chordata; order Ceratodontiformes; family Protopteridae; genus Protopterus; species Protopterus annectens. Next base: position 840,026,355 of record NC_056737.1, read on the forward strand.
CAGGGTCTTCACCAAATGCATGGCAGTGGTAGCGTCTCAGTTGAGACGCCAAGGATTCCAGGTGTTTCCGTATCTGGACGACTGGCTCCTTTCTGCCACCACCCAGCGTCAACTAGTACAGGCCAGAGACTATACTCTTCAACTGTGTATTCACCTAGGAATTTCCGTAAACTTCGGAAAATCCTTACTACAGCCATCACAGAGTATCTTATTCATAGGAGCGGAATTAAATACACATCAGTTAATTCTAAGACTTCCTCCAGAAAGGATACTTTCACTTCAGACTCACATACGTCTTCTTCTCTTGTCCAGGAAATCCCCAGCAAAACTAGTACTGAAGGTTTTGGGACCCATGTCAGCTTCTCTTATTGCAATACCCTTGGGAAGACTGCACATGAGAGTCCTACAATGGCTACTGTTTGCACAATGGTCGTTCCAACAACTACCTCTAACACACGAGATTCTTATAATGAACACATGCAAAACACACGAGATTCTTATAATGAACACATGCAAAACACACCTAAACTGGTGGCTTCAGACGTGCAACCTTTCCAAGGGGAGACCATTTGTGCTACCCACGCCTACAGTTACGGTGACCACGGACGCTTCCCTGATAGGGTGGGGGGGCATCTTTCAGGGACACAGTCCAAGGCGAATGGACCAATTTAGAGTACAATCTGCACATCAATGTTCTAGAGTTGAGGGCAGCGTTTCTAGCGTTGCAACACTTTGCTCCCCTTCTTCCTCTGGGAACTATTGCAGTTCAGACGGACAACATGTCGGTAGTCTGGTACATAAACAAGCAAGGGGGAACCAAGTCCTATCCGCTATGCAGAGAGGCCATGAGAATCTGGCAATGGGCGGAGTCCACGGGTCGCTTTCTGATAGCAACGCACATCCCGGGGTCATCCAACGTCATAGCCGACAGGCTGAGCAGAGCAATACTGTTACCGCACGAGTGGTCCCTAAAAGTCAGTTGCGAAAAATTTTTCGCACGTGGGGCCAGCCTTCCTGCGATCTGTTTGCGTCTCCAATGAACGCCAAATGCAGGAGCTACTTTGCCCTATTACCCCCTCCAGGGGAAGTCCCCAGGGACGCACTGATTCACGATTGGCCCCCGGGACTCCTGTACGCATTTCCTCCCTTCCCCCTGATATCAAAGTTTCTCCAGAAAGCCAAAAACCTACACAGGACAATAATCCTCATTGCCCCATTCTGGCCTCGTCAAATTTGGTTTCCCTTCCTCATGACACACTGCATTCGGGGACCCTGGATCCTGGACCCAGAGCCAGATCTATTGACTCACTCGTCAGGGGCTCCCCACCCCTCGCTCTTCTCCCTCCATCTAGCAGCTTGGCTGCTCCAATTCGGAACTTAGCCAGGTCTGATCTTCTTTCGCCTGCAGTTCAGAATATTTTAGTGGCTTCTCATAAAGCTTCCACTACTAAAACATAAACATATACTAGTAAATGGAAGCGCTTTGTATTCTGGGCGAATACACAGCAAGTGGACCCTGTCATAGCTCCTTTGAATAAAATATTAGAGTTTTTAACAGACTTGTTCCATCAGGGTGCTTCTCCTGCCACATTAAGAGTTCAATTGGCTGCCATTTCTAATTTCCATGTGGAAGAATGTGGGGCTCCTGTTATGGCCCACAGACTTTGTAAAGCCTTTTTAAAAGGGGCTTTTCATATTAGACCAATTAGATCTCCTACGTCACCTTGGAGTCTAAACTTATTGATGTTATGTGATCCTATCTCGCCTACATTCTGACTGATGGGTTCGGAGCCGATCCCTCGGCTCCGACTCGGCACGCTTATGCCAAAGAGCGAAGTCTCTAATTGGCTGAGCTTACTATATCCCAGGATGCACCACTACCAGTCCCCCTGATCTCGTTTGCCGCTAACCTGCGAAGACGTGGTCTCGAGCTGGCTGAGCTGAGTAGTTATTTTAACTAACTTTTTCTGTCAGTTTTTTGCTGTTTTTTGTCTTAAAAAGCTGTTTTAGCGGCTAATCTTCTCATTGTGTGTGTTTGGATTTGTTGAAGACTTGTTGTGTGATTGGGTTGAGTTTGGTTTAGGCCCCCTTCATCTAGGGCCTTCCCGGTCAGTCAACCCTCCTAAAACCTTACAGGGTTTTCAAAGTTCCCTGTCATTTGCGCTTTTAAGCGATAACTGTAAGCCTATATTTAGGTGGTGTCAATCAGTAATTGTATTTTTTCCTGTCAAAGTTACTGAAATTGTCTTACCATAATGTCTCAGAATCCAAGGCCTTCGGGCTTTAAAAAATGTACAAAATGTAGTTTCAAAATGTCCATCACTGACGATCACTCGCTCTGTGTGTATTGTTTGGGTGCAAAACACTTACAGGAGTCATGCAGCGTATGTCACGCTTTTTCCTCAAGGGTCCTCCAGGAGAGGAAAAATAAATTGATTCTTAAGGGGTTAATTAAACCTTCTTTTGAAGAAGCCTTGGCATCCTCTCCTTCTCCGGCTAAAAGAAAGGGCGCCTGTTCCGACCAGTCCGTCGGATCCGACCGCCAAGAGACATAGGCAGGCCTCTCCTTCGGCTCCAAGGACTTGGAGCCGAGGTCGAACGGTCTGCCTCGATGCCACCAGTATCGACTCCTCTGGCTTCGAGCCGATGGCTGGGGCATCGAGAGGCGGGTCACCTTCGCCGGCTCCACTGGTCTCGGAGCCGACAAGGGTCGCCGCTCAGACACTTCCTCCTCGGCGAAGTCCACCTCGGCACCGATGGAATCTGGTGTGTGTATTCCTTCGGCCGATAGTCAGAGTCACCTCGAGCCGGTCCCCTAGTCCTTTGGGGCCGTTGGAGGCCGTCTCGAACCCGTTCAGTTTCCTCTCGGTCTTCGAGGATGTCAGATTCTGATATAGACAGGGTGCTCCAAAGACTGTTCCAGTCCCCAGTCTTCCAAAATTTGTTTCGTTCCGACCCAGTTGGCTTCGAGCCGATGACCCTGGCCCACCCCATTGCCATTCCTCCTCCGACTGCTTCGGCTCCGGAGCAGGTGCTGTTGGAGCCGGTGGAGATCTTAGGGTCGGCTCCGACCCTTACTCCAACCCGGGCCTTCGGGTCCGAGTTTGGCACGCGGACTTCGGCTGGACCCGGGGGTGATGTTTCGGGACCTATGCTTTCGGTTCCGAGCCTCCCCCTCGGTGCTTCGGCTGCGGGACTTCCGTCGGCTATCATGGCTCCGGGGACCGGACACTCCCAGGATTCTGGGGGTCCGGCTTTCAGAGCCATGAGGAGTGCCTTGGCCAAGTCCTCTTCGGCCATCTCTCCGGCTTTACCGGCACCTTCCCTGGGCGTGGAGACTGGGTCTTTGGCAGTTCCCCTGTCCGTAGTCAGCGGAGTCCGGGCCTGAGGTTACCCCATTGGGGTTCCCCTCCTCCTGAGGGTTCTTCGGAGGAACCCCCAAGGAAGAGATCGTGCAAGAGGAAGCACGTGGACTCCCCCGAGTCTATTACATCAGACACTGATCTTGATTATGCAGAGGGGTCCCGAAGTCGCCCTCGGATGATGTCTCATTTGCAGACATCTTAGAGATCCTCAAACAACGAGGCGCTGGATATCCAAACCCCCTCTGCTGATGAGTCAGTGCTCCTCAAGGCCTTTGGGGCTCAGCCCTCCGCCTCCTGGGTGTCTCCGCCTTGAGCTTCTGGATTTAGTTTGTCAAGGGCGTGGGAACATCCAGATACCGTGGAACCAGTCCCTTCGCCCAAATAAATTTTGTCTGCTCCCCGAGAAGGAGTTCCTCACTAAAGGCGTGGCTGTAGATGCCATGGTGGTGGCATCTGCTACACAACAGGACGTGGCAGAGGCTTCAACGTCCATCCATCCTCCTAAAAAGGGGTCTAGGAGTAGGGCCGGGTACGGGAAGCGCACCCTGACTTCAGCGGCCTTTACTTTAAGGTCTCTGAATTATTTGGCACATTTTACCAGGCTTCAGAGGGATCTGGTCAAGGAGTTGTCAGATTCCTCTCGGGTAACCTACCTGAGCAGCTAGCCCAGTCGGTTAGCTCTCAGTTGGCTATCCTTACGTCAATTTCTAACTCGTCCATGAGGCTCATTTCCTATGCGGCAAGGGGGTAGAGCGGCAGGCACAGGCGTGGCTCACGGAGACAAGCCTGGCTCCGCTTGTGTCAGTTCGGAGGCCTTCAAGTCTTCCTTCACCGACGCCCTTTGATGGGTCCTCCTTGTTTGGACCCAAGGTTAAAGACACCCTTACCGCTGTGAGCAAGAGGGAAAAACTTTATCTGCCGAGGTGCCAGTTATTCCACTCCTTCAGCCTTACCCCAAGGCTAAAGGAGGGGGAAAATGTGGTTCCCCAAATCTCGTAAGTTTTTCCCCCAACAGCAGGAAGATTCCCCTTCCAGAGGCAGAGGACGGGGAGACGCCGTCCCAGAGGCGGCAGAGGGCCCCGCAATTCTGGAGACCGCGAGTCCTTTCGTGGCTCTTCAGCCTCCCACACGCCATGAGGGATTGCCCGCCTGTGCTGCTCGAGCCAGTCGGGTGTCGTTTTGCCAAGCACCTAAAAGCCTGGGAGTCAATCACTCAGGACAGATGGGTGCTTCGGATCATTGCCGGAGGTTACACCATCCCATTCACATACTCGCCCCCACCGTCCAAAAGAATCCCGGACCCACCACCCAGTCAAAGGGAAATGGCAGCCGCAGAAGCTTTAAAGCTGCTAGAAAAGGAGTCATCCAACCGTCCCCACAGACCAGATCGGATCAGGAAATTACTCCAGGTTCTTTTAGTGCCAAAAGACAGGGGACCTGAGACCAATATTGGATCTCAGCAGACTGAACCAATCCGTCAAAATCCAAATTCGAATGGTCACGTTACAATCCATTCTCCCATTGTTGGAGAAGGATGTTTGGATGTGCTCCATAGACCTCAAGGACGCCTATTATCACATACCGATACATCAGGCGTCCAGGAGGTATCTGCGCTTCAGCCTGGGAGTCAGTCATTACCAATTTTGCGCTCTGCCCTTTGGTATCACCACAGCCCCAGGGTGTTCACCAAGTGTTTGGCAGTAGTGACGGCTCACCTGAGAAGTCTTGGATTCCAAGTGTTTCCCTATCTGGACGACTGGCTCCTGACTGCCACCACCAGGCATCTACTAATGGACAACCTCAAAGCCACCATCTCCTGGGTGTTACCCTGGGATTACATTCAATTGGTCAAAGTCTGTCTTGCTGCCCTCTCAACGATAAAGTTCATAGGAGCAGAGATAGACTCAAGATTGATGCGTCTTTCTTCCTGCCGAAAGGATCCAAACTTTACAGGGCCAAGTTCAAGCTCTGATCTCGAGATCCAAAGCCCCAGCCAGGATGGTTCTACAAGTTTTAGGCTCAATGTCTGCCACGGTTCTTTTAGTTCCTCTGGCAAGATTGCACATGAGGATTCTTCAGTGGCTATTGTCAACTCAATGGTCCTTTCAGGATCTTCCTCTCAATCATCACATCATGATTACGGAAATATGCAAACGGGACCTTCGCTGGTGGCTTCAGACATCCAATCTGAATCAAGGAAGCCCCTTTGTTATTCCCTCTCCAGTGGTTACCCTGACGACAGATGCCTCCCAGATAGGGTGGGGGGGGCATTGTCTGGGCAGGCTAGTTCAGGGCTCCTGGCTTCCAGACGAAGCTCTTCTCCACATCAACGTGTTGGAGATGAGGGCTGTACTTCTATCCCTACAGGCCTTACACAAGTTTCTTCCTCAGGGCATCATCGCCATCCACACAGACAACATGTCGGTGGTCTGGTATCTGAACAAACAAGGAGGGACCAGATCTTACCCCCTTTGCAGAGAGGCCATGAGAGTGTGGGAATGGGCTGTAGCTACCAACCGCTTCTTGATAGCGACCCACATTCCGGGAAGGTCAAATATATTGGCAGACAAATTAAGCAGGACAATTCTTTCTCCTCACGAGTGGTCTCTAAACCAAACAGTAGCAGCTCAGGTTTTCAGGAGATGGGGACGCCGTGCTGCGACCTATTTGCAACTCCACTAAACACCAAGTGCCAAAGGTTCTTCTCCTTGATCCCACATCAGGGAGTGCCAGCTATGGATGCTCTAGCACAACCTTGGCCAACAGGGCTACTTTATGCCTTTCCTCCGATTCCACTTCTCTCCAAAGTCATTCAAAAAGCTTCTCAATTGGGGTCCGCAATGATACTGATTGCCCCATACTGGCCTCGTCAGGTATGGTTTCCTTACCTGAAGAAGCATGCGGTGGACGATCCGTGGACTTTAGACCTAATTCGGACCTGCTAATTCATCAGTCGGGACATCAGCATCAGTCCCTTCGATCTTTGAAATTGACAGCTTGGCTCCTCCACTTCCGACTTTAGTCAGAAGTCACACACTAGACCCGGAAGTTGTTCACATTTTATCTTCGGCCCACAAACCCACCACTAACAAATTGTACCTTAGTAAGTGGAAGAGGTTTGCTATCTGGGCTCAACTCAAGGGCTTAGACCCTATCACTGCTCCTATCCCAGAGGTTTTGAAATTCTTAACATCCCTGTTTAATCAAGGATCTTCTGTCTCTACTATTAAAGTCCAACTAGCGGCTATCTCTAAATTCCACGAATCCATGGATCCTCCATTGATGAGCAGCAGACTATGCAAAACTTTCATTAAAGGTGCGGGCCTGTTAAGACCCCAATTTTTCATCCTGCCTCCGTGGGATCTTGATTTGGTGCTTCGCATTAACATCTTCCCCTTCGAACCGGCTGCTACATGTGAGTTAAAATATCTGTCTTGGAAAACTGCCTTCTTAGTTGCAATTACTTCTGCAAGAAGAGTTTCAGAGCTTCAAGCCCTGTCTATTAAGCCACCGTACTTGATTTTCCACAAGGATAGAGTATCACTTAGGCCTAATCCATCCTTTGTCCCAAAGGTCTGTTCTAGTTTCTGTCTCCAACAATCTCTAGAGCTACCAGTTTTCTTCCCAAAATTCTCTAATGAAGCAGAATACACTCTCCATAAATTGGATGTTCACAGGCAATTACGCTTCTATTTAGACAGGACTCAGCAACTCGTAAGTCAGACCAGTTGTTTGTGTCCTTCTCAGATAATAAATTGGGTCAAACCATCACAAAAGCTACTATCTCCAAATGGATCAGAGATTGCATAACTCAGGCTTATTCTTCTTGAATAAGCAACTTACAACATCTATCAAAGCTCATTCTACCAGAGCTATGGCCACTTCTATAGCTTTTCATTCCAAGCTCGCTATATCAGAAATTTGTGCTGCGGCTACTTGGTCCAACCCGCACACTTTCATTTCCCACTACAAATTGGATGTGGCATCTAAAGGACGAGCATCATTTGGTTCCACGGTACTCAGGAGTGTTTTCCAGTGAGCCACCCAGGATTCAGGTGCTAGGGACGCTGTCCCATCAGTCAGAATGTAGGCGAGATAGGATCACATAACATCTTTTAGTTATGTACTCACCATAACTTCAGATGTTTGGGATCCATCTCGCCTACATTCCTAAAACCCACCCACCCTCCTTCCCCCTGCCTTGGAGATCTGAAGAGATTGAACGGTTTTGAGTTTTACTGTTTATCTTGTTTCATCTGACGATGTTATATAAGCAGGGCGTGCATGTGTGCATGTATGCGGACAAACTAGATCTGGGGGACTGGTAGTGGTGCATCCTGGGATATAGTAAGCTCAGCCAATTAGAGACTTCGCTCTTTGGCATAAGCGTGCCGAGTCGGAGCCGAGGGATCGGCTCCGAACCCATCAGTCAGAATGTAGGCGAGATGGATCCCAAACATCTGAAGTTATGGTGAGTACATAACTAAAAGTTATCTAAGTTAATGCTGCCCCCCTTTGAACCAGCCTCCTCTTGCCCATTGAAATTTTTGTCATGGAAGACTCTCTTTTGGTAGCCATTACATCCGCTAGGCGAGTATCTGAACTTCAAGCTCTCTCCATTAAGCACCCTTATTTGATCTTTCACTCTGACAGAGTTTCTCTTCGCACTAATTCATCCTTCCTTCCTAAAGTTTGTTCTATTAATAATATTAATCAGTCCATTGAATTACCCACTTCAAGAATCACTCCAATAAAATGGAGTATATGTTGCACAAATTAGATGTTCACAGACAGCTAAGGTTTTACTTGGATAGAACAAAAGATCACAGAAAATCTGATCAACTTTTTGTAGCCTTTGCTGATAACAGGAAAGGAGTACCGGTTACCAAAAGAACTCTTTCTAAGTGGTTAACTGATTGTATCATCTATGTCTATGATTCTTCAAATCAAACTCTTTTGCACAAACCCAAAGGACATTCCACAAGGTCAGTGTCTACATCCCTGGCTCATGCAGCCCGCCTACCACTAGACGCTATATGTGCGGCTGCTACTTGGTCTAAGCCACATACATTCATTTCTCATTATAAGGTAGACAAAGTTTCTAGGGACAGGGCAACCTTTGGTTCCACTGTGCTCAAGAACCTCCTTCCGTGAGTTCCTCAGGAACAAGGAGCTAGGGACGCTACCCATGTGTAAGAACAAACGGCGAGATTGAACACCATCACATATAGAAGTTATGTCCTTACCATAACGTTCCATGTGGAGTGTTCATCTCGCCTTTGTTCTTCCATTCCCACCCTCCCGCCCTTAGGAAGAACGTTCAGTTTGGTGCCTGGTCTGGGGCATTATGCTTCTGCATTGCAGTTGTGTATATAGTTGACATGTATATATATGTGTGTATATGTATATATATATATATATATATATAGACTCTTAGTTTCTGTGCATATGGGATATTGGCATGAGTGTGCTCTCTCTGACTACTGGTTTGCTTGCAAACTAGATCTGAGGTAAAGGCAGAGGGGGATTGTGGGTATTAGGTTGTCTCTAGCTTCTCCTCGATGCAGAGCTTGCAAGCGGCCGACACGGAGCCGAGGATCGGCTCCGAACCCATGTGTAAGAACAAAGGCGAGATGAACACTCCACATGGAACGTTATGGTAAGGACATAACTTCTATTTTATGCCCAAGGTGGTATCCAATGTGGCCAAATCCATCCATTTGCCAACCCTTTTCCCTAATCCTCAGAATAAAGGGGAAAGGATCCTACACTCCTTGGATGTGCACGGACAGGTCAGGTTCTACCTTGACAGGACTAAACCTTTCAGAAAATCTGACCAGCTGCTAGTCAACTTCGCAACAGGGGCAAAGGGTAAGGCCATTTCAAAGCAAACCATTTCCAAATGGATAGCACACTGCATCCATTTCTGCTACAAGCACCATGGAAAACCTACCCCACAGGGGATCAGAACTCATTCCACTAGGGTTAACTCAACCTCTACAGCATTTCTTAGGGGAGTTCCTACCAGGGTCATCCTGAAAGCTGCAACCTGGAGTTCTGTACACACCTTCACCACCAAACATTACCACCTACCTCTTTTTTTTTTTTTTTTTTTCTAAATCCAGAGCTGGATTTGCTACTTCAGTCTTACAAGGCCTACTAGCCAACCCTAATGCTTCTTGACGGCCTCCACCTTTCCTCAGCTTTGAGAATCAACCCAAGTGTGATGACTGCAACAGTGAAACACAAAACATAGTACAGTTGTGTACACTTACCATAAATGTAGATGTTAGTGTATTCAGTGTTGCAGACCTGGTTTCTCTCCCTCTAGCCCCCTGGCTTTCTCTATCCTTTCTACCTATCCGCTTTATGGCCATATTTTATGGCAGGGTTATTTACTTTTTACTGGAGGTGTTCCACACCATTTAATAGCTTCCTATTTTGGCGGCTTCCTATTTTGGCGGCTTCTGACATTTGGAGCAAGAAAAACCGATGTAATGGCATCTGTTTCATGTTTTATACCCCTGATGACTTGACGTCATGGAAGAGGCGACTGCATCAGATTCTGAAATCACAAGACTCTGGTATTCCGGCCGACTGAGGGCTACCGGCAGGCAGATAACCTGAAGTGTGATGACCTGCAACAGTGAATACACACGAACTGCATTTATGGTAAGTGTACACAACTATAGATGTTCTTTGTGTTTCACTGTTGCAATCATTACATTTTGGGGTCATCTGCCTGCAGGTAGCCCTCAGCTGGCCTGAATATCAAGGTCTTGGATTCCTGCATCGGATGCCGTCTCTTCTTTCATGATGTCAGGTCGTCAGGGGTATAAAACAAGCAACCGATGCCATTACATCAGTTTTTCTTGTTGCATGGTGCCCAAAGCAGAATCTGTTCGCAGGTGCCGGTCAGCAGACTCCTGAAATTTTCATTTTCGAGTTTCAGGACTGAAGTCTTCAAAAAAGCTAAGTACCCTGTTGGGGATCCTTTTTCTTGCTCTTAACAGATGTCAGTAAAAGTTAACAATTTTATTACCTGTGGAAGCAAATACCTCAAAGATTTTCATTCGTACTGCATTCCTTGCTTAGGTGCAGACCACGACGTCCCTCGCTGTCTGTTTTGTGCCTTATTCAATCCCCAGACTTTTCGTCTGTTCCTTTTTGCAGCAAATTATTTTGGTACTCTGTTTAACTATCCAGAATTGGCTTCGGTAGGCCATCTGACTACAGACATTCCAAAAAAAACGGAGAGACCGCATAGGTCCAGAGCTGCTGATGACGCTTCCGTTAAGCTAGTCGCCAGTTCGCCGATACTCAGTGAGGTGCTTTCGCAGCCCCTGATACCCACTACTTCAAATTCGCAGGCCTCTACTGAGACGCATTTGGAGTCCGGTGTGCTGTGAGATGCGGCTTCGACTATGGAACCTGCGGATGTGTCTACCTTGGATGGGTCTAGAGCTGCTGTGCAGGCACTGGCTTCTGAGGGTGTATTCAGGCCTACTGACTGGCTTTTCAAACCAACGTCATCTTCAAGGCCTAAAACTCTACCCACGCCTAGAAAACAGACGTCCAAACCGCATGGTCAGGCCCATATGCCTAAAAAGCAAATAAGAATGGCTGAAGACCTTGTTACTTTTAATTAGGGGAAGCCAGCCTTCACCCTCTGAGACCTAGAACTGATTTTCTTTCTGATTCTTCTGATCAGGATTCTGAAATTTCTGATGTTCATCGTGTTACACTGCTGCAGTCATCACACTTGGGTTATCCTGCCGTCAGGCGGTCCCGCAGTCTGCCAGAGTTCCAAAGTCTTGGTCCAGCGTCGGTTGCTGTCACTTCTTCCCTGATGTCAGTGCGCCAGGGGTATACAAGAGGCATCAGATGCCATTTTCTTCAGTCTTTCTTGCCATGCGGTGCCCGAAGCAGAAGCAGTTAGTGCCGGTCGGCAGACTGCTGAGATTTTCGATTCGAATTTCAGACCGAAGTCTTCAATAAAGCCAAGTACCCCGTTGGGGATCCTTTTCTTGCCTTAGTCCGATGTCAGAAAAAGTTAACAATTGCATTTCTTGTGGGAAGCAAATACCTCATAAGGACTTTCATTCTTTTATTCCTTGCCTAGGCCCAGACCATGACGTCACAGGTTGTCGGTTTTGTGCTAGGTTCAATAAACGAACCATTAAACGTAGTTTTGATTTTGCCCGACATTACTTTGGTAGGAAATTTAATTATACCATGCAGTCTGAGCAACCGACTGGCATGCATAAAAAACGCAAGGATAAGGACAGGCAGCTGAGACCCAAACCAGACTCCGAGGCCTCTGCTGGGTCCGGTTGCCGGATGTTCATCGTGCATACAGCTGCAGTCATTACAGATGGGGTTATCCTGCCGTCAGGCGGGGCCTTGGTTGGCCGAATTCCAAAGTTTAGGTCCAGCGTCGGTTGTCGTCGCTTCTTCCCTGACGTCAGTGTGGCAGGGGTATAAGAGGCAGCAGACGCCATTTTCCCCAGTCTTTCTTGCCACGCGGTGCCCGAAGCAGAAGCAGTTAGCTAGTGCTGGTCGGTCCTGAGATTTACGAAAGTTTTACGAAAGTATTTCAGCCGAAGTCGTCTTTAAAGCTAAGTACCCCGTTGGGGAAACTTTTCTTGCCTCAGACCGATGTCAGACAAAGTTAATAATTGCATTTCTTGTGGGAAGCAAATACTGCATGAGGATTTCCACTCTTTCTGTATACCTTGCTTAGGCCCAGACCACGACGTCTCGGCATGCCTTTTTTGCGCTAGATTCAACAAGCGCACTATTAAGCGCCGGGCGGAGTTCGCCCTTCATTATTTTGGCAAAAATTTAATTATATCATGTCGTCTGATACAGACACCAGTTTTGAGCAAAAGACGCAAAGATAAGGACCGACATCAGAGGTCCGCACAGAGTACTGAGACCACGCTTAGGCCGACTATCGGTTCTCAGCGAGGTGCCTATGCAGCCCCTGAGTACCGATGAAACTACATTACCGGTGACTTAAGTACCCAAGGTCGCAGGCTCCTCTGTCTCCATTCCTACTGCAGATACCGACGCCACTCTTGGTGGGGAATCTCAAAATTTAGTCAGGCCTGCCAGTTCTGAAGGCGTTTTCAGGCCTTCCACCTTTTCTATTAAATCCTTCACTAAATCTAAAGCAGCCATGAAAACTAAAAAACAGGGTCCGCGGACCTCCTCTCAAGGCCCCATGCCTAAAAAGCAGGTGCTTAAAATGGCTGAGGATTTGATTACTCCCATCAGGGCTTTTCAACCCCCTCTGACAAAAGACCCAGACTAGAGGAAGACTACCCTTCCTCAGATCAGGCTTCTATTACCTCAGAACACTAGGACCAGGATTACGCCTATTCTCCTTTCGAAGACTCTGATGCTGAGGAGTCTATTCCCTTAGTCCCCCCCCCCCCCGAGGACTACTCTTTTGGGGAAACCCTGCATACATTGAGGGAACACTTTCACTGGGAAGGCCAAGATTACTCAGATTCCAGGAAAAGGCTCGGGGAATTTCTACTGCTCCCCCAGCATAGGCCCCTGGCTATCCCTCCCGTTTTAGATATTTTGGATGATGTGTACACAGAAGCCAGCCTTAATCCAGATTCTTTACCTCCAGCCCCTGTTAAACCTGACAGGTATTACCGGGTTCCTGATTCTCACAATTTCCTTTATAAAAGCCATACTGCTGACCCAGAAACTATTTCACAGGGTCCCAGGGGAATTAAGGCCTCTACTGCTAAAAACCCTTTACCTTCAGAGAGAGATTCCAGAGCATTAGAAAGGTGGGGGGAAAAAGGTGTATACCTTGGCCACTTTAACCATGAGGGCATTAAACTGTCAATTCCATATGTTAAAGTACCAACAGTTTTTGTTATCTCAGTTGAAAAGCAAAATGACACAAACAGAACAACCAGATTTGAAAGAGTTGCAGGATTTGTTGCATGGTGCAGAGCAGGTGGGTAAACGTACCTTGCAGTGTGGTTTTGATGCTTTAGAGGCCTCATGTAGAGCTGCTGTTACGGGGTCTGTTATACGTAGACATGCTTGGCTCAAAGAGCAAACCTTACCAGATCATGTCAAAGCAAAATTATTAGATGCACCACTTCAAAAAGATGTATTGTTTGGTGTTAAAGCTGAGGAGGTACTAAAGAAAATGGAGGAAAAAGCGAAATCAATGCAAACAGTGAAAGATTTCCTGCAGGTACAACCTCCATGCTTCAGCAGAAACTGGCCTTCAAAAAATTGGTCCTTTCCAGCCATGGACAGACCTCAAAGGGGCAGATACAGATGCCCAAGGGGTAGCGGGCAACCCCAAGGATCTTACAGCGCAAGACAGTGGCAAGCACCAACCCCAAGAGGTGAAGAAGATGGATCACAGTCATTTAGAAAACAGACACAATGACTTCCCCCTATACCTGCCAAGCAAAGCTTTAATGGCAGCACCTTTGGGCGGAAAACTGGCATTTTCAAAAAATTGGCATATAGTTACAAAAGACAAATGGATTCTGGACATTATAGATGGAGGCTACAGGTTCCACTTTCACACCCTTCCAAAAATGAGAGGCATGCCAAACCTGCCACAAAATCAAAGGGCAGAGGCTCAAAGACAAATTTCCGCTCTCATGGATATGAAAGCGATTCAAGAGGTACCTGCAAAAGAACAAGGTCAAGGTTTTTATTCGACTATTCCTGGTACCAAGGAAAGACCAAGATTGGAGACCTATTTTAGACCTATCCATCCTAAACACATATCTACAGGTGCCAAAATTCAAGATGCTCACATTACAGCAGCTTCTTCCCATGATGGGCAAGGAGTCTTGGCTGATAACATTGGACCTCAAGGAGGCATACCTGCATGTCCCTATCAGACAAGATTGCAGAAGATACCTCAGATTTCTTGCAGATTCAACCCATTACCAATTCTCTGCATTGCCCTTTTGGCTTATCTACTGCGCCCAGAGTGTTTACGAAATGCCTGGCATCAGTAATTGCCTTCTGCGGACTACAAGGAATACAAATCTACCCATATCTGGACGACTGCCTGATCCAAGCGGACAGCAAGGACATTCTATTGCAGCATCTGGCGTTTGTAATAAAATTGTTAAACTTCCTGGGATACACAGTGAACAAAAAGAAATCAAAACTAATACCTTCTCAACAGATAATTTTCCTGGGTGCCAGCTTGAATACAACCACCCAGATGGCCTACCTCACGCCAGACAAACAAGGGCAACTGTCTCAATACTTCAGCAAAATGGCAACTTTCACCAGGCTAACTGCAAGGAAATTCCTGCAGGCTCTGGGATTCATGGCATCTTGCATCCTACTAATCCCATGTGCAAAGCTGCATATGAGGAATCTTCAATGGTACCTAAAAAAACTTATGGTCTCAACACAGCCACAGCTTGGAAACAATTATACCACTCATTCCATGCCTTCAAAAGGAATTTTTGTGGTGGGCTCAAGCATGCCAAAGAAACACAGGTCTACCTTTGTGTACCTCAAGCAACTCAAATCATCACAGACGCCTCAGACTACGCCTGGGGAGCACACATGGCAGATCACTGCATTCAGGGAAAACGGTCCCAAAAAGAGAAGCACCTACACATCAACCAAAAGGAGATGCTAGCCGTGCAAAATGCTCTTATGACCTTCAAAGACCTACTGCATCCAGGCCAGTTATTGATAAGGACAGAACACCACAGTCATGTGGTACATAAACAGGGGGGGGAACTCATTCATACCCCCTGTGCAGGCAAGCCATGACCCTATGGAAAACAGCGCTGGAATTGCAAATTCAACTACAGGCACAATTCCTGCCAGGGAAGGAAAACACACTGGCAGACAACCTAAGCAGAAATATGACCGATACACACGAATGGAAGTTGCATCCTCAAGTTTTCACAAAGATAACTCTGGCATGGGGACAGCCAGGCATAGATCTATTTGCTACCCACAGAAATTACCAGTTGAAAAAATGTTGTTCAAGGACCTATCTTCCACAGGCCTGGAAAGTGGACGCACTCTTTCAATTGGACAACATTGACAGTCTATGCCTTCCCGCCTCTTCCTCTACTGACCAAAGTTATATTAAAAGCCAGAGCAGAGGCCACAAATGATTCTCATTGCTCCAGACTGGCCAAGACAATACTGGTATCGGCTCCTAAAGAGCCTGACACACTCCCCACCATGGATCCTACCTCTAGTCCCTCACTTGTTGTTGTCCCAGCACAACTACAAAACCCTTCACAGCCAGCTCAAAACCCTAAATCTAGCTGCATGGAGAATTCCTTAATTTCCCAACAGACTCTCCTCTCCAAGGAGGTGCAGGATATCATCATGGAGGCCAGAAGACCTTCTACTAGAAAAGCCTACTCCGCCAAATAGAAACAATTTTGTTCCTGGAATCAAGAAAAGGGCCAGAATCCTTGGGTAATAAATAGACCTCAAATTTTACAGTACCTAGCTGAGATGTTGAGCAGTGGACTTTCTTTCTCCTCCAAGATTCACGCTTCAGCCATTTCTGCACAATACAACACAGACCCTCCTTTATTCTCACATCCTCTCTTAAGGCAGTTCCTCAGAGGGGCAAAAAATATAAAACCCCCAAGGAAACCACCAGTTCCAGCTTGGGACCTGAACTTCTATTGGAAAAGCTGACCCCCCCCCCCTTTGAGCCAGCTTCTACAACAGAGCTACAATACTTGTCATGGAAAACCGCCTTCTTTCTGGCTATCACCTCAGCATGCAGGGTTTTGGAGCTACAGGCCCTCATGGCTGTGCAAACATTCATTATTTTCCATCAGGACAGAGTTTCCTTACGAAGCAACCCTACCTTTATGCCAAAGGTAGTATCCAGTGTAGCTTTGAATCTGACTATCCACTTACCTACCTTTTATCCAAATCCACAGAACAAAGGGGAAAGACTACTACATTCCTTGGACACTCACAGACAACTACGTTATTATTTGGACAGAACAAAGCCATTCAGGAAATCTGAGCAACTCTGTGTCCTATGCCACAGGTGCTCAAGGAAAGGCTGTTTCCAAACAGACAATTTCAAAATGGATAGCCCACTGCATACGCTTTTGTTACTCATTTCATGGAAAAACTGTGCCTGCATACATCAGATCCCACTCCACCAGGGCCACAGCTACCTCTGCAACTTTCCTCAGGGGGGTCCCTACCAAGGACATTTTGGAAGCAGCTACTTGGAGTTCACTGCACACTTTCTCCAAGCACTACCACCTTCCACTATACTCTAAATCTAGAGCAGGCTTTGCCACTGCAGTCTTGCAGGGCATCCTCGCTCCTCCTAGTTCCACTTGGTGCCTACCACCCTTACTTAGCTTTGGGATTCTTCCCATCTGTAATTACTGTAGCTGTATGCACGATGAACATAGTACAGTTTTGTACCTACCATAAATGTAGATGTTAGAGTGCTCATACAGCTGCAGTCCAGGTTACCCCCCTCCGTCCCCTCTTAGGACAGGCCTTATGACAAACACCTTTATCATACAACCTATTTGGGGTATTCTTTTATGGTGTATTTGCTTGCAACTACTGTTTTTTGATTCATCTATATTGCATGTTTGCATAACATTATGTTTTGCCTTCCTTTTGGGGGCACCTGACATCTGGGGCAAGAAAAACTGAAGAAAATGGCGTTGGCTGCCTCTTATACCCCTGCCGCACTGACGTCAGGGAAGAAGCGACTACAACCGACGTCGGACCTAGACTTTGGAATTTGGCCGAGGACCCGCCTGACTGCAAGATAACCCCATCTGTAATGACTGCAGCTGTATGAGCACTCTAACATCTACATTTATGGTAGGTACAAAACTGTACTTTCTCCGGTTTTCAGTGAGGTCCTACGCAGCCCCTGACGACCGATGATTTAGAACCTCGGACGGCTTCCGATTCCCAAGCAGAGATTACTAGGCTGCCGCAGCTTTCATCTTTAGCCCCTTCCGACTCCAGAGCAGGAGGAGATTCCGGTGCAGTTGAAACGCCTTCAGTTGCAGAAGGTGTCTTCAGACCGGCTACACTCACCATCAAATCTTATGCAAAGCTGAGAACTCCTTTAAAAACAAAGGACTGTACAGCAGTCTCCAGTACAAGGCCCCATGCCTAAGAAACAGATGCTTAAGATGGCTGAAGATTTAATTACCCTAATCAGGGGTTCCCATCCCCCTCCTGATAAAAGGCCAAGACAGGAGGAGGATTATGCTTCCTCTGACCAGGTCTCAATTTCCTCAGATTCTTCTGAGGAACAGGAATACTCTTTTCCCCCTTATGAAGACTCTGATGCTGAAGAGTCTATTCCCTCAGCATCTCCACCAAAAGACTACACTTTTGGGGAAACTTTACATACCTTGAGGGAGCATTTCCACTGGGAAGGCCAGGATTACTCTGATTCTAAGAAAAGGCTCCGTGAGTTCCTTTTACTACCCCAGCACAGACCACTTGCTATCCCTCCCGTGTTAAACATTGTGGATGTTTACCTAGAATCTAGCCTTAACCCAGACTCTCTTCCTCCTGCCCCAGCCAAACCAGACAGATACTAGAGTCCCTGACTCTCACAAATTCCTATATAAAAGCCCTGTTGCTGATCTGGAAACAATTTCCCAGGGTCCCAAAGGGGTTAAGGCCTCTATTGCTAAAAATCCTGTACCCTCTGATAGGGATTCCAGAGCACTAGACAGATGGGGGAAGAAAGTGTATACCTCAGCTACTCTAGCTATGAGGGCCTTAAATTGCCAGTTTCACATGCTGAAATATCAGCAATACCTGATGCCTCAAAACAAAAACATGAGCACACATTCAGAGCAGCCTGATTTCAAAGAAATGCAAGATTTGTTGCATGCAGCTGAACAAGTGGGGAAAACCATACTTTACAATGTGGATTTGATTCATTGGAGGCTTCCTGTAGAGCAGCAGTGACTGGGTCTGTCATACGCAGACATGCTTGGTTAAAAGAACAAAAACCCTACCTGATCATGTTAAAGCAAAGTTATTGGATGCACCTTTACAGCAGGATGTTTTATTTGGTGTAAAAGCAGAAGAGGTTTTAAAGAAAATGGAGGATAAGGCAAAATCTATCCAGACGGTCAAGGATTTTTTTCAGGTTCAACCCCCTCGTTTCAGCAGAAATTGGCCAACAAAAAACTGGTCTTTTCCAGCTTCTGACAGACGCCAGAGGGGCAAATACAGACGCCCAAGGGGCAGAGGTCAGTCACAAGGCCCTTACAAAACTTAATGGGGTACCGCAACCCAGAAAGGAGGAGAAGACAGGCCCCAAGCTGTCAGAAGACAAACACAATGACTTAACCATCAGACTGCCAAGCAAATCTCTTGGCAGCTCCCTTGGGAGGAAAATTAGCACTTTTTGCAGACAACTGGCACATCATCACAAAAGACAAATGGGTCCTAAATATTGTTTCACAAGGATACAGATTCCACTTTCACACTTTGCCAAGGATAAAAGGAATGCCAAACCTGCCACCAAATCAATGGGCAGAGGCTCAAAAACAAATTATAGCTCTCATGGACATGAGAGCCATTCAACAGGTGCCTACACAAGAGCAAGGACAAGGATTTTACTCATGACTTTCTAGTCCCCGGAAAGGACAAAGCCTGGAGACCCATTTTGGACTTTTCAATTCTAAACACTTATCTGCAAGTATCCAAATTCAAGATGCTAACACTACAGCAGCTTTTTCCCATGCTTGGCTAGTAAAGTTGGATCTCAAGGAGGCATACCTGCATGTCCCTGTCAGACAAAATTGCAGAAGATACTTCCGGTTTATTGCAGGTTCAACTCATTATCAATTCTCTGCCCTGCCCTTTGGCTTATCTACTACACCCATGGTCTTCACAAAATGCCTGGCACCAGTAATTGCGTACTGCAGACAGAGGAATTCAAATATATCCATACCTTATTCAAGCAGAAAGCAAGGACATTCTTTTAAAGCATCTGGCGTTTGTCAAACACCTATTAAGTTGCCTAGGGTACACAGTAAACGAAAAGAAATCAAAACTAGTGCTTTCTCAAAACATAATATTCCTGGGTGCCAACTTAAATACAACGGCCCAGATGGCTTACCTCACGCCAGACTAGCAAAAACAGTGGACTCAATACTTCAAAATGATGGCAACAAAGACCCAACTCCCCTGCAAGAAAAATTCTGCAGGCCTTGGGATTCATGGCATCTTGCGTACTACTAATACCATTTGCAAAACTGCATATGAGGAAATTACAATGGTACCTGAAAAGCGTATGGACTCAGCACAGCCACAGCTTGGAAACAATAATACCACTCATACCGTGCCTTCAACAGGAGTTTCTATGGTGGGCTCAGGCATGTCACCTCAGCAAGGGTCAGCCTTTTACCTTGCCCACAGCCAGGCAAACTATAACAGATGCATCGGATTATGCCTAGGGAGCACACATGGCAGGACAGTGCATTCAGGGCAAATGGTCTACAGATCAAAGGCATCTGCATATCAATCGGAAAGAAATGCTAGCAGTACAAAATGCCCTAACAGCTTTCAAGGACCTCTTACATCCAGGACAACTCCTAATAAAGACAGACAACACCACAGTAATGTGGTACATAAACAAGCAAGGGGGCACGCACTCCTACCCCCTATGCAGGCAAACAATGACCTTGTGGAACAAAGCACTGACCTACCAAGTTCAACTACAAGCACAATTCCTGCCAGGAAAGAAAAACACATTGGCAGACTATCTAAGCAGAAACATCATGGATCCTCACGAGTGGAAACTAGATCCACAAGTATTTGCAATGGTAACTCAAAAATGGGGATGCCCAGACATAGATCTGTTTGCCAACCCCCAAAACTGCCAACTTCGGAAATTTTGCACACGGACATTCCACCCACTAGCTTGGAAAGTAGACTCCTTATTCAGTTGGAAAGCATTAACAGTGTATGCCTTTCCTCCACTGCCTCTTCTAGCAAAGGTGCTGCTGAAAGTCAGATTAGAGAGGTCACAAATGATACTCATTGCTCCAGACTGGCCACACCAACACTGGTATCCAATACTAAGGAACATGGCTCACGGGCCACCATGGATTTTGCCTCAAATTCCTCACCTGCTCACGCAGCAAAACAGTCAGATTCTACACAGCCAGTTCAAGACTTTAAATCTGGCTGCATGGAAAATTACCTAAGCAACAAGCCAACACTTCTCTCTAAAGCTGTTATGGATGTCATTCTGGAGGCTAGGAGGCCCAGCACCAGCAAAGCCTATTCAGACAAATAGAAAAGATTTTGCACCTGGAACCAGGCCAAAGGCCAAAATCTCCTTGTTCCAAACATTCCTCAGATTCTACAATATTTAACTGAGTTGTTCCACAAAGGACTTTCATCTATTAAGATCCACACCTCAGCGATTTCAGCTCACTACAACACAGATCCTCCTATATTTTCACATCCACTGCTAAGACAGTACCTCAGAGGGGCTAAGAACATAAGACTGCCCAGGAGAGCACCAACACCAACTTGGGATCTCAACTTTGTTCTGGAAAAGCTTACACTGCTGCCCTTTGAACCAGCTTTCAGTTGATTTACAGTTTCTATCATGGAAAACTGCCCTGCTGCTAGCAATAACTTCAGCACGAAGAGTCTCAGAGCTACAGGCCCTAATGCCAGTGGAGCCTTTCCTCATTTCTCAAGACAGTCGCTCTACGAACTAACCCTTCCTTTATGCCAAAGGTGGTATCCAGTGTGGCCCTAAACCAAACAATTAATTTGCCCAACTTTATCCCAAATCCCCAGAACAAAGGAGAGAGGCTCCTGCACTCTTTGGACATTCACAGGCAATTACGTTACTACTTGAATAAAACTAAGGCTTTCAGAAAATCTGACCAGCTCTTTGTATCCTATGCTGCAGGATCACAAGGAAAAGCTATCTCAAAACAGACAATTTCAAAATGGATAGGACATTGTATCCGTTTCTGCTACACACATCATGGGAAACCGGTATCTGCTAGCATTAGGTCCCATTCCACCAGGGCTACAGCTACATCAACAGCCTTTCTCAGGGGGGTACCAACCAAGGATATTTTGGAGGCTGCAACTTGGAGTTCAGTGCACACCTTCACCAAGCACTACCACTTACCTCTATACTCTAAAACCAGAGCTGGCTTTGCCACTGCAGTTCTGCAGGGCCTACTAGCTTCTCCAAACCCTGTTTAATTCCACCGCCCATCCTTGGCTTTGGGATTCAACCAAAGTGTGATGACTGCAGCAGTGCAACACGAACATAGTACAGATGTCCTTCAAGGATGCATCTGCAGTCATAACATCTGGGTTGTCCTGCGTCAGGCAGCCGTTCGGTCGGCTGGATTCCAAAGTCTGGGTCTGGCCTCTGCTGATGTCGCACTTTCCCCGACGTCAGAGCGTCTGGGGTATAAAAGCATCAGCCGACGCCATTTTCCTCAGTCTTTCTTGCCGCGCGGTGCCCGAAGCAGAAGCAGTTCGCAAGTGCCGGTCGGTCAGATCCTGTGATTCAGCTACCGAAGACTTCGAAAAAGCTAAGTACCCCGTTGGGGACTCTTTCTTGCCTCAGCCGATGTCAGATAAAGTAAATTGTTTAACTTGTGGGAAACAAATAGCTCATAAGGATTTCCACTCTTGCTGCCTCCCTTGCTTAGGCCCAGACCACGACGTCTCTGCCTGTTCAGCCTGTGCTTCCTTCAACCGACGAACTCTTAGACGTCGGTCGGAGTTTGCAGAGGAATTCTTTGGGGCTAATTTTGCATGTAAGATGCCGTCGGAGACTCCGACATCGCATTTGGTGAAAAAACGGAAGGACAAGGACCAACACTCGCGGCCTGCGGTTTCGGCTGAAACCACGGTAAAGCCTACCGTGAGTGTCTGTTTCGGCCGAAACAGAGTCCTCGGAACTTCCTTTAACCGAATCCACTCAACCGACCACCGTGGCCCTGGAGGCCCCGGCTGAGTCGGCTACTGAGCTACCCTACCGAAACCAGTGTCCAGAAAATGTCAGACACCATTCCTTTGGACAAGTCTACTCCTGCACGTGGTGCAGCTAGACCCCCTGCTTCCATGTCCATTAAGGCTTTTTCCAGGGCTAAAGCTGCTAAACGTCCTCAAGCTTTGCCTCCCAAGACTACCTCTCAGAGACCTTCTAGTTCTCAGATCCTCAGCCTTGCAGAGGATCTTATTTCTTTAGAGGTTCTCAGCCTCACCCGGACAGGGGCTCTCACCCACCACCAGACAAAAGGCCCAGGACTGAGCCCTCTGACCAACACTCTTCAGATAAGTCTACAGATTGGATCTGAGTTGTCAGATCACCAGGAGGAGGCTTATTCGGCCTATGAGGATTCTGATGCTGAAGAATCTATCCCTTCAGCCTCCCCTCCTGAAGAGTTTTCCTTTGGTGAGACACTACACTCAGAGAACATTTTCAATGGCAGGGTCAGGAATTTTCTGATTCTAGAAAGAGATTAAGGACCTTTTTGCATTTACCTCAGCATAGGCCCTTGGCTATACCTCCTGTTTTGAATGTTATTGATGTGTACAATGATAGTACAGCCCCTGATTCTCTCCCTCCGGCACCTGCCAAACCTGATAGATACTACAGGGTCCCGGATTCTCATTTACATCTGTACAAGGCCCATTCTGCAGACCCAGATACTGTTTCTCAGGGCCCTAAAGGGGTTGCAGCTGCCACTGCCAAAAATCCTCTACCTTCTGAAAGGGAGTCTAGAGCTTTAGAGAGACAGGGAAAGAAGGTATATACTTCTGCAACTTTCCATGAGGGCATTAAATTGTCAATTTCATATGATACAGTACCAAGAGTATTTGTTAGATGAATTGCATAAGAAGCTTTCTTTTTCTGAACCCCTTGACCGTAAATCCCTTCAGGATCTGGTACATAACTCACAGCAGGTTAGTAATCATTTTTTGCAGTGTGGTTATGATGCACTGGAAGCTTCATGTAGGTCAGCTATGACTGGGGCAGTTATTCGTAGGCATGCCTGGCTGAAGGAACAATCTTTACCAGACCATGTTAAAGCTAAACTCCTGGATGCTCCAATGGAAAAACAAAAATTATTTGGTTCCTCTGCTCAGGAGGTCTTAAAGAAGTTTGAAGAAAAGGCAAAATCTGTGCAAACAGTTAAAGACTTTCTGCATGTACAACCACCGAGATTCAGCAGAAACTGGCCTACTAAGAATTGGTCCTTTCCAGACTCTGACAGATCCCAGAGGGGCAGGAACAGGCGTCCCAGAGGTAGAGGGCAAGCTAGAGGCTCCTACAGAGGCCGTCGGTGGCAGCCTACCAACCAGAGAGGTAGTGCAGGAACAGCAACAACTACTACTACACCTGGACAGACTCGATGACTTTCCTTTGATTCCGCCTACCAGGGCTCAATTGGAAGCACCCTTGGGCGGAAAGCTTTCTTTATTCTCAAACTGGCATTATATTACAAGGGACACATGGACACTGCAAATAGACAAAGGATACAGGTTCCACTTCCACACTTTGCCAAGAAGAAACGGAATGCCAAACCTGCCACCAAATCAGAGGGCAGAGGCTTTAAAGCAGATCAACAACTTAATTCAAATGAAAGCCATAGAAAAGGTACCTCTTTCAGAAAAAGGCCAAGGATTTTACTCCAGATTATTCCTTGTTCCAAGAAAAGAATGGAGGCCTATTCTCGACCTGTCCGCACTGAATACTTACCTCATTGTGCCAAAATTCAAGATGCTGACCCTACAGCAACTTCTTCCCATGCTGGGCAAGGAGTCTTGGCTGGTGACTCTAGATCTCAAGGAGGCATACCTGCATGTCCCTATTCGACAAAGTTGCAGAAGACACCTCAGATTTCTTGCAGGATCAGAGCATTATCAATTCTCAGCATTGCCCTTTGGCTTATCTACTGCGCCCAGAGTATTCACGAAATGCCTGGCATCAGTAATTGCACACTGCAGACTTCAGGGGATTCAAATCTACCCATATCTGGATGACTGGCTTATACAAGCGGACAACAAGAAAAATTTGATAAAGGACTTGGCCTATGCCATCCACCTACTACAGGCCTTGGGATACACAGTCAACATCCAAAAATCAAGACTTGTTCCATCCCAAAGGATAACCTTTTTGGGTGCAGATCTAGACAACCACCCAAATGGCCTTTCTCACAGAAGAAAAACAAAAACAACTTCCGGATTACTTCATGAATCTGACAAGACAAACTCAGCTAACTGCAAGGAAAATCCTGCAGGCCCTGGGTTACATGGCATCCTGCATAATTCTGATTCCACAAGCCAGGCTGCATATGAGAAAATTACAATGGTACCTAAGGAGTGTATGGTCTCAGCACAGTCACAGTTTGGAAACTTTGATACCAATCATTCCTTGCCTTCAAAAGGAATTCCTGTGGTGGGTTCAAGCCTGCCAGTCCAACAGAGGGTTGCCTTTCAACAATCAATCACCACGGACGCTTCAGACAGAGGATGGGGAGCACACATGGAGAGCAAATGTATCCAAGGCCTATGGTCTCAAGGGCAGCTGCGCATGCACATAAACCAAAAGGAAATGCTGGCAGTGATGCACGCAATCGAGGCCTTCAAACCTTTCCTCCATCAAGGCCACCTGTTAATAAGGACAGACACCACAGTCATGTGGTACATAAACAAGCAGGGGGGGGGCACGCATTCCTACCCTCTATGCAGGCTGGCCATGAATCTATGGGAACTATGCTTGAAACTCAATATCCAACTACAGTCTCGGTTCGTGCCAGGGAAAGAAAATGCACTGGCAGACAGCTTAAGCAGAACTACCATGGATGCACACGAATGGATGCTGCACCCAGACTTCTTTCTACTCATAACAAAAGCATGGGGAAAGCCGGAGATCTGTTCGCCTTGTCCCACAATCAACTGAAGACATTCTGCTCAAGGACATACCACCCACAAGCTTGGAGGGTGGACTCTCTCTCTTTCAGCTGGAAAGCTCTAAAAGTATATGCCTTCCCACCTCTCCCAGTTAATGTCCAAGGTTTTACTGAAGATCAGGGCAGAACAGCCAAGAGTGATTCTGATAGCTCCAGACTGGCCAAGGCAGCACTGGTACCCACTATTGAGGAGCATGTCAGACGAAACCATGGCCTCTCCCCCTATGGCCTCTTCTTCTGACACAGAACAATTTCAAGATCATGCATCCCAACTTGAAAACATTGCAGCTAACTGCCTGGAAAATTCCATAAACCCCCCTCAAAATAACTTATCACAGAGAGTAAAGGACATTATTATGGAAGCTCGCCGGCCTTCCACAAGGAAGACATACTCAGCAAAATGGAAAAGATTTCTCATTTGGAACACAACAAAAGGCTTAGATGTGACAGTGGCGAGCATGGCACATATTCTGGAATACTTAGCAGAATTGTTCCACAATGGCCTGTCCTATTCTTCCATTAAGATTCATGCCTCAGCAATTTCAGCAGAATACAATGTTGATCCGCCTATCTTCTCGCATCCTCTCCTTAGGCAATTTCTGGGAGGAATCAAAAACATCAATCCTCCAGGGAAACCCCCTTTACCTACTTGGGATCTCAACTTTGTGCTGGA
Source organism: Protopterus annectens (assembly GCF_019279795.1). Lineage (NCBI taxonomy): Eukaryota > Metazoa > Chordata > Ceratodontiformes > Protopteridae > Protopterus > Protopterus annectens. Next base: position 840,052,370 of record NC_056737.1, read on the forward strand.
GAAACTAACACTTCCTCCCTTTGAACCAGCAGCATCGGCGGATCTACAGTTTCTGTCTTGGAAAACTGCATTCCTTCTGGCCATAACTTCAGCAAGAAGAGTATCTGAGTTACAAGCTTTAATGGCAGTACAGCCATTTCTTATCTTCCAACAGGACAGCGTTTCATTGAGAACCAATCCTACTTTTATGCCAAAGGTGGTATCTAGGGTATCCCTGAACCAAGCTATTCACTTGCCTACATTCTTCCCAAATCCACAAAATAAAGGGGAAAAACTTCTACACACTCTGGATATACACAGACAACTACGCTACTACTTGGACAGAACTAAAAGTTACAGAAAGACTGACCAACTCCTTGTAGCATATGCAGCTGGGGTACAAGGAAAAGCAATTTCCAAACAGACAATTTCAAAGTGGATAGGAAATTGCATTCGATTTTGTTACTCCTTTCATGGAAAGACGGTTCCTGCAAACATTAGGCCTCATTCCACGAGGGCCACAGCCACCACTACAGCCTTCCTAAGAGGGGTGGCTACCAAGGACATTTTATAAGCTGCTACATGGAGCTCCGTGCATACATTTGCCAAACATTACAATTTACCTTTATACTCCAAATCCAGAGCAGGTTTTGCTACAGCAGTCCTGCAGGGTATCTTAACTTCACCATCCTTTTCTTAGTACCTCCTCCCCCAGATTGGCTGTGGTATTCTACCCATATGTTATGACTGCAGATGCATCCTTGAAGGACATAGTGCAGTTTTGTACCTACCATAAATGTAGATGTCCGATAGGTATGCATCTGTAAGTCAGGTTTACCCTCCCTCCTTCCCCTCTGTGGTATTCCTAGGGTACTTACCCCTCCATTAGCTAGCTGGGGGATCTATTATGGTGTATTTGTTTGTGTATATATATATATATATATATATATATATATATATATATATATGTATATATATATATATATGTATATAGTTTGGAAAAAGTTTGGAATTTATTGCATTCCTCCAAATTTGGCCTTCCTAGAGGGCACCTGGCATCTGGGGCAAGAAACACTGAGGAAAATGGCATCTGCTGATGCTTTTATACCCCAGACGCTTTGACGTCGGGGAAAGTGCGACATCAGCTGAGGCCAGACCCAGACTTTGGAATCTGGCCGACCGAAGGGCTGCCTGAGGCAGGACAACCCATATGTTATGACTGCAGATGCTTACCTATCGGACATCTACATTTATGGTAGGTACAAAACTGTACTTTTTGTACCTACCATAAATGTAGATGTTAGTGTTCACACTGCTGCAGTCCAGGTTACTCTCCCTCCATCCCCTCTGACCTAGTTGAACTTTTCTATACCTTTCTATCTGGTACAACCTTTGTGGTGTATTTGCTTATAACTGAGGGTATTCCTTGTATTTCCTTTACATGTTTTATTGGCAATATGTATTGCCCACCTACTTGGGGGCACCTGACATCTGGAGCAAGAAAAACTGAAGAATGGCGTCTGATGCTTTTTGTATACCCCTGGCGCACTGACATTGGGGAAGAAGCGACAGCAACTGACGCCGGACCAAGACTTTGGAACTCTGGCCGACTGCGGGACCGCCTGACGGCAGGATAACCCAAGTGTGATGACTGCAGCAGTGTGAACACTCCAACATCTACATTTATGGTAGATACAAAACTGTACTTTTCTTCAGAGTTCCAAGATTTGCCCTTATCTACCTATGAGGATTCTGATGCAGAGGATTCCATTCCCTCTGCTTCACCTCCAGAAGATCCAGGATTACTCTGACTCAAAAGAGGCTCAGGGAATTCTTACTCCTCCCTCAACACAGGATTTTAGCTATCCCTCTGGTCCTGGACATTGTAGATGTTGCCTTCTTGGAATCAAGCCTGGCCCCAGACACTACCTCCAGCTCCCAGGAAGCCTGACTGGTATTAGAATACCTGACTCTCACGTTCCTCCAAGAATCCTAGTGCGGACCCAGAGACCATTTCCAAAGGACCTAAAGGCATTAAGGCTACTACTGCCAAAAACCCTACCCCTTCTGATAGAGATTCCAGGGCCGTGGACAGATGGGGTAAGAATGTATGCAGTTCTGCTACTTTGGCCATTAGGGCCTTAAACTGCCAGTTTCATATGTTAAAGTATCAGCAGCATATTATGGGACTACTTAAACAGAAAATGATTTTGATTCCTGACTGTGATAAAAATAAAGAATTGTAGGATTTAATGCATTGTGCTGAACAAGTTGGTAAACATACTTTGCAATGTGGTTTTGACTTTTTAGAAGCATCTTGCTGGGCTGCTGTCACTGGGTCTGTGCTTAGAAGGCATGCTTGGCTTAGGGATCAGAAATTTGCCAGATCATGTTGAAGCTAAATTACTGGATGCTCCCTTAAACCAAGACCATGTGTTTGGCAGCAAAGCAGAGTAAGTCCATAAAAAGATAGAGGGAAAAAGCTAAATCTATGCAAACTGTTAAAGATTTTCTGCAAGTTCAGCCTCCTAGATTTAGCAGGCATTGGCTTTGTAAGAATTGGTCCTTTCCCATCTCTTCCAGGCCTTCAGTCCAAACCCAGGAACAGCAGACCACCTAGGCTACAGTGTCAAGGTACACTCAGGCCTAAGCAGTGGGGGGCTCCCACTTCCAAAGCTGGAAATAGTAACATGCCCCCCATGGAAAAATGTCACAATAATTTATCTTTAAACCTTCCAAGCCCTGCTCAACTGCCTGCACCCTTGGGGGGAAAGATCGCCCTGCATGCAAAAACTGGGAACTCTACCCAGGACAAATGTGTTTTAAATAGTTTTCCAAGGATACATATTCCACTTCCACACCTGACCAACGCCAAACGGTTGGCCAGACCTACCTCCAAGTAAGTGACAGAGGCTCAACAGCAGGTTCTCTCTCTTCTAAGTATCCGGGCTATTCAGCCTGTCCCAGCAGAAGAAAGGGGACAAGGCTTTTACTCAAGACTTTTCCTGGTACCCAGAAAAGACTGTTCCTGGCGTCCTATCTTGGACCTCTCTATTCTAAACACCTTTTTGGTAATCTCAAAATTCAAAATGTTAGCACTTCAACAGCTGCTTCCTATGCTAGGCAAAGTTGCCTGGTTGGCAACCTTAGACTTAAAGGAAGCTTACCTGCACATTCCAATAAGAGAATCTTGCAGGAAATACCTACACTTCAGAACAGGCTCCATGCACTATCAGTCCTTTGCACTTCCCTTTGGCTTATCTACTGCGCCCAGGGTATTCACAAAGTGCCTAGTTCCAGTCATTGCATTTTGCAGGCAAAGAAATGTTCAGAAATACCCATACCTGGACGATTGTCAAATTCGGGCAGAAAGCCAGGACATGCTTCTAAAACATGTGGCATTTGTAAAGAAACTTCTAACCTCACTGAGGTGCACCATAAACCAAAAGAAATCTCATCTAGTACCCTGCCAACAAATTGTATTCCTGGGAGCAAGCTTGAACACAACTTCCCAGATGGCTTATCTCAAGCCAGAGAAACAAGTTTGACAGCCTACTTCAAACTACTGGCCACAAAGACCCAGCTATCTGCAAGGAAAATCCTACAAGCCTTGGAGTTCATGGCCTTTTGCATTCTACTAATTCCATATGCAAGACTGTATGAGGAAACTACAGTGGCATCTAAAAATCCTATGGTGTCAACATTCTTAGGACTTTGGAATCTGATTCCTATCATTCCTTGCATAAAGACAGAGTTCCTTTGGTGGGCAGAGGCCTGCTACCACAACAAGGGGCTCCCATTCACTCTACCCCCTGCCGCACAAAGCCTAACAGAGTCATCAGACTATTTATGTGGGGCTCACTTGGCAGGGCAAATGGAACCCAACTCAGATGCATCTACACATCAGTCAAAAAGAAATGTCAGCTGTACAGAATTCCCTGACCGCCTTTAAGGACCACATTCTTCCAGGACAATTATTGGTAAAGACAGACAACACTACTGTTATGTGGTGCATAAGCAGTGAGGAACCCACTCGTACCCCCCTCTGCAGACTAGCCATGGCTCTGTGGAACACAGCTTTGAGCTACCAAGTGCACCTACAAGCTCAGTTCCTGCCAGGCAAGCTAAATTCACTGGCAGACAACCTAAGCAGAAATCTCATGGACCCACACAAGTGGAAAATGGAACCAAAGATATTCAACCTTTTGAGAAACAAACTGGGGAATCCAGAGATGGACCTGTTTGCCTCCCCTTAGAACTACCAATTGGACAAATTCTGCACAAGGACTTCCACACTCAAGCTTGGAAAGTGGATGCCCTGTCCACCTGGGAAAGCCTCTCAGTTTTTGCCTTTCCCCCTCTGCCTGTCCTCTCGAAATTTCTGCTAGAGATCAAACAGGACAAACCAAGGACAATACTGATTGCACCAGACTGGCCACGCCAACACTGGTAACTCATCTTGCGCAGTATGTCACAGCTGGAACCATGGCACCTGCCTCTGCCCCCTTACCTGCTGTCCCAGCAGGAGGGCCTGCTTCTGCACACTCAACTTCAAACCCTGAACTTTGCAGCCTGGCTAATTCCTTGAGCTCTTCAATAACATCCCTCAGTAAGCAGGTGCTAGATATCATTACGGAGGCCAGGAGGCCTGGTACTAGAAAATCCTATGGTGAAAAGTGGAAGATACTGTTCCTGCAGCCAGACTCGGGATGGGCACAATGGTGCCCAGCTTACCACATATTTTTCAGTACTTAACAGAGATGCTCCACAGGAGTCTTTCCTTCTCAGTTAAAATTCATGCCTCTGCCATTTCAGCTCATTATAATACTGAACCACCCCTCTTCTCACTCCCTGCTAAAGCAGTTCCTCAGAGGCCAAAAATTTAAGACCACCCAGGAGATCCCCTACTCCAGTATTGGAAAAGCTCACTGTACCTCCTTTTGTGCCTGCTGCAACTGCAGAGTTGAAATTCCTTTCTTGGAAAACAGCCTTCCTTCTAGCTGTCACTTCAGCAAGAAGAGTTTCTGAATTACAGGCCCTCATGGCAGTGGAGCCATTCATCATATTCCATACAGACAGTGTGTCCCTCAGGACCAATCCTTCCTTTATGCCGAAGGTAGTGTCTAGTGTGGCCCTTAATCAGTCCATTCATTTGCCAACTTTTTTCCCAAATCCACAAAACAAAGGAGAACGAATACTGCACTCTTTGGACGTGCACAGGGAACTTAGATTTTATTTGGGCAGGACCAAGCCTCTCAGAAAATTTGAACAGCTGCTAGTGGGATTTGGTGCAGGGGCAGAGGTGAAGGCCATTTCAAAGCAAACCATTTCTAAGTGGATAGCCCATTGCATTCATTTCTCCTATAAGCACCATGGAAAACGTACACCACAGGGGATAAGATCTCATTCCACCAGGGCTGCATCTACCTCTGCAGCCTTTCTCAGAGTGTCCCTACCAGGGACATCCTAGAAGCTGCTACCTGGAGCTCTGTACATACCTTCACCAAGCATTACCACATGCCTATTTTTTCTAAATCTGGAGCTGGTTTTGCCACTGCAGTTTTGCAGTGCTTAATAGCTGGTCCTAATGCTCTCTAACTTCCTCCTCCCTTCCTTAGCTTTGGAAAGCAATGCAAATGTAATGACTGGAACAGTGAAACACTAAGAGCATACTACAGTTGTGTACACTTAACATAAATGTAGATGTTCGAGTGTATTCACTGTTAGTCCTGGTTTACCCTCCCTCCAGCCCCCCCGACTTCTTTTGGCTATACTTTTCTTGTTTAGTGTATTTCAGCTTTCTGGTGTATTTGCTTTTTGTTGGAGGTGTAACCTAACGTATAATTTCTTTCCATTATGGGGGCACCTTACATCTGTGGAAAGAAAAACTGATGTAATGGTGTCTGCTGCATGTTTTATACCCCTGATGTCATGGAAGAGGAGACAGCATCCGACACAGGAATCCAAGACTTTGACATTCAGGCCGGCTGAGGGCTACCTGTAGGCAGATAACCCCAATTGTAACGACTGCATTAGTGAATTCACTCTAACATCTACATCTATGGTAAGTGTACACAGCTGTACTTTTTTGTCTACACTGTACTAAGGACTTCAGAAAGTCAGACCAGGTCTCCAAGTTTGTATGTTTGTAAGCAAGCAATTTCTTCCTGGATCTCAAAGGCCGTTTCCTTTTGTTACTCTCTTCATGGGGAAAAAGTCTTTCTACTTCTGTAAAGGCTCATTCTCTCTGGGCTGTGGCTTCCTTTTTCTCAATGGCTTTGATACCAATTCCATCCATGAAACAGCTACGTGGACTTCTGTTGTAAGTTAGATGTGTCCAGATCTGTCCTGCATGGCTTTCTTGATAGCTCTGCTGAGCCTTCCTCCTGAGTTCCCTTGAGCTTTTGCACTCTCATTAGTGTAAGGAATACTGCAACAGTGATATGGGAGGACCTGTAGTATAGTTTTATGTAAAATTTTACCACAACAGTAGATATTCTTCCCTTCACTGTTGCAGTATTCACTTCATCCTTCCCCCCCATTTTTCCTTAATATACATGTTCCTCCTTTTACCCCATGGACTGTTCCTCTTGGAGCTTTTTAGTTCTGAGGTAGGTACACCCATACGTCACCCTTACTCCCTCCTCCGTGAGCAGGGTGTGGATGTTCTTCGTGTTTCACTGTTGCAGTCATTACATTTAGGTAATCCTGCTGGCAGGTTGCCCTCAGTCGGCCTGAATTCCAGAGTCTTGGGTCCTGCATCGGCTGCTGTCACCCCTTCCCTGACGTCAGGGGTATAAAAGAAGTGGCCGCCATTTTCTTTAGTCTTTCTTGCCGCGCGGTGCCTGAAGCAGAAGCAGTTAGCAAGTGCTGGTCGGCCGACTCCTGAGATTTTCTTGTTCGAATTTCAGATCCGAAGTCTTCAGTAAAGCTAAGTGCCCTGTTGGGGAAACTTTTTTTCCTGCTCCAGACTAATGTCAGAAAAATTAAATAATTGTATTTCTTGTGGAAAACAAATGCCTCATAAGGACTTTCATTCTTACTGTATTCCTTGCCTAGGCCCTGATCACGACGTTTCTGGTTGTTTTGTGCTAGATTTAACCAACGCACTATTAAGCTTGAGTGATTTTGCTTTAAACTATTTTGGACGCCGGTTTAATTATCCAGAAATGTCGTCTGATAGCCATCTGACTACTGGAGTTCGCAAAAAAACGCAAAGAAAAAGAGATAAACAACCGTGGTCCAAAACAGACTACAAAGCTTCTCCTAAGCCAGTCCTCAGTGAGGTGCTTTCGCAGGCCCTGACACCTACTTTAGAGTCACAGGCCGCTACCGACTCCCACGTGGAGTCGGCCATGCCACTGGAAACTCAAGGTATTGGAGCCTCTGATTCTATTCCCTCAGATGGGTCTGGAGCCGCTGAGCAGGCACTGGCTTCTGAGGGTGTTCAGACTTAAACATCTTTACATTAAACCGACTTCAGCTTCAAAGGCAAAGACTAAAGCACCTTCTAAAGCAAAGAAACTCAAGAGCCACGGTGACAGGCCTCTGTTCCCAAAAAAAAAAACAGATGCTCAAAATGGCCGAGGACTTGATTACCTTGATCAGGGGTTCCCATCCCCCTCCTGATAAGAGGCCTAGGCACTATGAATCTTCAGATCAGGTTTGTTTCTTCTGATCAGGAATATTCTCTTTCCCTTATGAGGATTCTGATGCTGAAGAATTTATACCTTCAGCTTCTTCTCCAGAGGACTATTCTTTTGGGGAAACCTTGCATACCATGAGGGAGCATTTCCACTGGGAGAGCCAAGATTTTTCAGAATCTAAAAAGAGGCTCAGGGATTTCCTTTTAGGCCTCTAGCCATTCCACCCGAGTTAGACATTGTAGATGTGTTTTCGGAGTCTAATCTTACCCCGGACTCCTTACCTCCAGCTCCTGTTAAGCCTGACAGGGTTCCTGACTGTCATAAATTCCTTTGTAAAAACCCTTCTGCAGACCCAGAAACTATTTCTCGGGGTCCCAAAGGAGTTGGGGCTTCCGCAGCAAAAAAACCCTACCCCCTCTGACAGATTCTAGGGCACTGGATAGATGAGGAAAAAGGTTTACACATCTGCTACCTTGGCTATAAGGGCCTTAAACTGTCAGTTTCATATGCTTAAATATCAGCAACATGTCATGGCATTGCTTAAACAGAAAATGTTAAACTCTGTGCAGAAAACAAGGAAATGCAGGATTTAGTGCATGCAGCTAAACAAGTTGGAAAGCATACTTTGCAATGTGGTTTTGATTCTTTGGAGGCCTCCTGCAGGACTGCAGATGTCCTTCAAGGATGCATCTGCAGTCCTTACAAATGGGTTGTCCTGTCGTCAGGCAGCCCTTCGGTCGGCCGGATTCCAAAGTCTGGGTCTGGCCTCGGCTGGTGTCGCACTTCACCCAACGTCATCTCTGCTGGTCTTCGGGTATAAAGGCATCAGCCGACGCCATTTTCCTCCGTCTTTCTTGCCGCGTGGCGCCCGAAGCAGAAGCTGTTCGCAAGTGCCGGTCGGTCAGATCCAGAGATTACTACTACCGAATACTACTTCGAAGACTTCTAAAAGCTAAGTACCCCGTTGGGGACTCTTTCTTGCCTCAGCCGATGTCAGAAAATGTGAATAACTGTTTAACTTGTGGGAAACAAATACCTCATAAAGATTTCCACTCTTACTGCTTACCTTGTTTAGGGCCAGACCACGATGTAGCAGCCTGTTTAGCCTGTGCTTCCTTCAACCGACGAACGCTTAGGCGTCGGTCGGAGTTTGCTTAACATTTTTTCGGCTCAGATTTTGCGTACATTATGCCGTCGGATCCTCCGACTTCTCAAATTGTTAAGAAACGCAAAGAAAAAGACCGACACTCGCGGTCCGTGGTTTCTGCCAAAACCACGGTTAAGCAAACCGCGAGTGTCTCGGTTTCGGCCGAAACCGAGCAAACGGGTCAATCTTCAGCCGAATCCATGACTACTACCGAGGCCCCTGCTACCCTAGTTGAATCGGCCTCTGAAATTTTGCCTACTAATGTGGTTTCTCTAGAATTATCGGACACCATCCCTTTGGATGTCTCTACCCCAGCATATGGTGCTGCTAGACCTCCTGCAGCCATGTCTATAAAGGCCTTTGCCAGGGCTAAAGCAGCCAAAACTGCTAAGTCTGTGCCTGTTAAGCCCCCCTCTCACAGGCCCAGTTCCAGTTCCCAAATGCTTACTCTGGCAGAGGATCTCATCTCTTTAATAAGGGGATCCCAATCTCACCCAGACAGGGCCTCTCAACCTCCAGAAAAGAGACCTAGAGCAGAGCCCCCTGAGCCAGTGTCCTCAGATGACTCTTCTGATGATTCAGACAATACAGACCATCCAGAGGCTCCTTTTTCTACTTATGAAGATTCCGATGCTGAAGAATCTATACCTTCTGCCTCTCCACCAGAGGAATTTTCCTTTGGGGAAACCTTACATGCCATGAGAGAGCAATTCCAATGGCAGGGACAAGATTTCTCAGATTCAAGAAAAAGGCTTAGGACCTTTCTACACTTACCGCAACATAAGCCCTTAGCTATACCTCCAGTTCTTCCTGTTGTGGATGATGCATTCAATGATGCTTGCACTGCTCCTGATACTTTACTTCCAGCCCCTGCCAAGCCTGATAGGTTTTACAGGGTACCGGACACTCATCACCACTTATACAAGGCTCCTCTTGCAGATCCTGAGACTATCTCCCAGGGCCCTAAGGCAGTAGCCTCGACCTCAGCGAAAAACCCTCTCCCTTCTGAAAGGGAATCCAGGTCCTTAGAGAGATGGGGTAAAAAAGTATACACCTCTGCTACTCTCTCAGCTAGAGCTTTGAACTGTCAGTTTCATATGATCCAATACCAAGAGTTTATGCTTGATCAGTTAACTAAGAAACTGTCCTCTGATTCCTTAGATAAGAAATATGTTTTAGAAATGGTGAATAACATTCAGCAGGTTAGTAACCATTCTTTAAAATGTGGCTATGATGCACTGGAGGCTTCATTTAGATCAGCCATGACTGGCACAGTTATAAGAAGGCATGCATGGTTGAAAGAGCAGGTCTTGCCGGATCATGTTAAAACAAAGCTATTAGATGCTCCTATGGATAAGGTCAGTCTGTTTGGTCCTCCTGCCCAACAAGTAATGAAGAAAATGGAAGAGAAGGCAAAATCTGTACAAACAGTTAAAGATTTCTTACAGGTTCAGCCCCCAAGGTTTAGCAGGAACTGGCCTTCCAAAAATTGGTCCTTTCCAGACTCCTCTAAATCTGAGAGGCAGAAATAGACGTTCCAGAGGCAGAAATCAATCCAGAGGAGGTGCCTACAGAGGACGTCAGTGGCAAGGCAATAACCGAGGCACAGACACAACCACTACCACTGCAACAGGACAATCACAGTGACTTGGTTCTGACACCGCCTACCAGGGAACAAATAGCAGCACCTTTAGGCGGAAAGTTAGCCTTATTTTCAAAAAACTGGCACTATATCACAAGAGACAAGTGGATTTTGCAAACTATAGACCAAGGCTACAGGTTTCATTTCCACACCTTACCAGTAAAAAATGGAATGCCAAACCTACCACCAAATCAAAAGACAGAAGCCCTAAAACAAATAGCTCAATTAACAAAGATGAGAGCTGTGGAAAGGGTACCACCTACAGAACAGGGCAAAGGATTTTACTCCAGACTTTTCCTAGTACCAAGAAAAGAGAAAATTGGAGACCTATTCTCGACCTGTCCGCTTTAAACACATTCATCATTGTTCCAAAATTCAAAATGCTGACCCTACAGCAACTTCTTCCCATGCTGGGCAAGGAGTGTTGGCTGGTAACTCTAGATCTCAAGGAGGCATACCTGCACGTCCCCATACGACCAAATTGCAGAAGATACCTCAGATTTCTTGCAGGATCAGAGCATTATCAATTCTCAGCATTGCCCTTTGGCTTATCTACTGCGCCCAGAGTGTTCACGAAATGCCTGGCATCAGTAATCGCTCATTGCAGGCTACAGGGAATCCAAATTTACCCATACCTGGACGACTGCCTGATACAAGCGGACAACAAAAGCAAGCTGACACAAGACTTACAGAGAGTCATTTGCTTACTACAAGCCCTGGGATACACAGTCAATTTAAAAAAGTCAAGACTGATACCATCCCAAACAAGAACATTCTTGGGTGCAGAATTGGACACAGTAAAACGGATGGCATTCCTAACTGCAGAAAAACAAGAACAACTTCCTCTTTTCTTCTTGGCATTAACAAAGCAGAACAAACTAACAGCAAGGAAAGTACTGCAGGCCTTGGGCTTCATGGCATCCTGCATAATCCTGGTCCCCCATGCCAGACTGCATATGAGAAAGCTACAGTGGTACCTAAAGAATTTATGGTCTCAACACAGGCACAGCTTAGAAACCGAAATACCACTAATCCCATGCCTGAAACAAGAATTCCAATGGTGGGCTCAAGCATGCCAGGCAAACCCAGGTTTGTCCTTCCACAACATTCAAGCAAGCCAAACCATCAACGGACGCCTCAGACCTAGGTTGGGGGGCCCACATGTTGGACAAATGCATTCAAGGCTTATGGACTCCAGACCAGCTGCACCTGCACATAAATCAAAAAGAAATGCTGGCAGTAAAACTAGCAATCCAGAATTTCAGACCATTCCTCAAAGAAGGCCAATTGATGATAAGGACAGACAACACCACAGTCATGTGGTACATCAACAAACAGGGAGGCACTCATTCATACCCCCTATGTCGAATGACTCTGGACCTTTGGAATATGGCTCTGAGCTACAACATTCAGTTACAGGCAATATTTGTACCGGGAAAAGAAAACATCCTAGCAGACATGTTAAGCAGAACTACCTCGGATGCTCACGAATGGATGCTACACCCGGACATCTTCAAGGCCATCACAAAGAAATGGGGAATGCCACAAATAGACCTATTCGCATCCCCACTCAATCACCAGCTCAAGAAATTCTGCACAAGGACATACCACCCACTTGCTTGGAAGGTGGACTCTCTATCCTTCAGTTGGAAAGGCCTGACAGCATATGCATTTCCACCTCTTCCTTTGATGCACAAGGTACTACTGAAAATCAGAGGAACGTCCAAGGATAATTCTCATAGCTCCAAATTGGCCAAGACAACATTGGTATCCATTGCTGAGGAGCATGTCTCGGGGGGGGGGGGGACGTGGACACTACCCCTGATTCCTTTGATGTTAACTCAGAGCGACTACAACATCCTGCATCCAAACCTGAAAACTCTGCAACTGACTGCCTGGAACATTACATAGGAGCATCTAACCCAGATTTATCCCAAAGGGTTAAAGACATTATCCTTGAGGCCCGCAGACCTTCAACAAGAAGGAACTATGCAGGAAAATGGAAAAGGTTTGTCATTTGGAGTACTGAAAGAGGGAAAGATGTGTCAAAGACAGATATTGCCAACATCCTGGAGTATTTGGCAGAGCTTCTCCATACAGGCCTGTCCTATTCCTCCATCAAGATACATGCATCAGCTATTTCTGCAGAATACAGCTTCGATCCCCCTGTCTTCTCACATCCTCTACTCAGGCAGTTCCTCAGAGGAATCAAGAATGTAAAACCTCCTAGGAAACCACCATTACCAGCATGGGACTTGAACTTTGTGCTAGAAAAATTGACACTCCCTCCATTCGAACCAGCAGCAACAGCAGATCTTCAACACCTATCCTGGAAAACTGCGTTCCTACTGGCAATTACTTCAGCAAGAAGGGTTTCGGAACTACAGGCCTTAATGGCAGTACAACCCTTCCTAATCTTCCATCAAGATAGTGTCCATGAGAACTAATCCTACATTTATGCCCAAGGTGGTATCCAGAGTGTCTCTAAACCAGGCAATCCACCTACTTACCTTCTTCCCCAATCCACAGAACAGGGGGGAAATACTGCTGCATACCTTGGATGTACATAGACAGTTGCGCTACTACCTGGACAGAACCAAGGGCAATAGAAAAACTGACCAGCTTCTAGTAGCTTATGCAACAGGAAGGGAAGGAAAAGCAATTTCCAAACAATCTCCAAGTGGATAGGAAATTGCATAAGATTCTGTTACTCCTACCATGGAAAGCAAATTCCACAGAACATAAGGCCTCATTCTACAAGGGCTACAGCCACTACCACAGCTTTCTTACGAGGAGTGGCTACCAAGGACATTATTGAGGCTGCTACTTGGACCTCCGTGCATACATTTGCCAAGCATTATAACTTACCTCTATACTCTAGATCCCGAGCAGGGTTTGCCACTGCTGTTTTGCAAGGAATCCTAACTACACCATAATTCTTCTTCCTCCTCCCCTAGTTTGGCTATGGTATTCTACCCATTTGTAAGGACTGCAGATGCATCCTTGAAGGACATAGTACAGTTTTGTACCTACCATAAATGTAGATGTCCGAACAGGATAGCATCTGCAGTCAACCCTCCCTCCTTCCCTCTGTGGTACTCCTAGGGTATTTACCCACCTAATAGCTAGCTGGGGGGGGGTCTCTTATGGTGTATTTGTTTGTATATATGTACATACATGCTTATTTTTTGTGTTTGCCTTCTACGTTTTTGGAAACATTGGCATTTATCCAAAAATTTAGCTTACCAAGAGGGCAACTGGCATCTGGGGCAAGAAACACTGAGGAAAATGGCATCGGCTGATGCCTTTATACCCGAAGACCAGCAGAGATGACGTCGGGTGAAGTGCGACACCAGCCGAGGCCAGACCCAGACTTTGGAATCCGGCCGACCGAAGGGCTGCCTGACGACAGGACAACCCATTTGTAAGGACTGCAGATGCTATCCTGTTCGGACATCTACATTTATGGTAGGTACAAAACTGTACTTTATGGGTTCTGTAATTAGGAGGCATGCTTGGTTAAAGGAACAAAATCTGCCTGATCATGTCAAAGTTAAATTATTAGATGCACCATTGCAACATGATACTTTGTTTGGTGTTAAGACAGTAGAGGTGTTAAAGAAAATGGAGGACAAAGCTAAATCTATGCAAACCGTCAGATTTTTTACAAGTACAGCCACCTAGGTTTAGTAGACACTGGCCTACAAAGAATTGGTCCTTTCCGGTGTCGGTCCTCAAAGGGGCAGATCCAGACGTCCTAGAGGCAGATCCCCAGGCACAAGGTCAAAGCAATGGGGTGCTTCTACCTCCAAAGTTGGAGAAGACAAATCACAACCATACAGGAAACTGTCCCAATGACTTCCCCCTTGCCTGCACCAAGCACTTATCTCCTGTCAGCACCCTTAGGGGGAAAATTAGCACTTTTTTCTCAAAACTGGCACATTATAACCCAAGACAAGTGGGTTTTAAATAGTGTCACAAGGCTACAAGTTCCATTTTCATACCCTACCAAAGGCAAACTGCTGGCCAGATCTGCCAAAAAATCAGTGGGCAGAGGCACAAAAGCAAGTCTCATCCCTCATGGACATGGGGGCCGTTCAACAAGTACCAGAGCAAGAGCAGGGACAAGGATTTTACTCAAGACTCTTCCTGGTACCCAGAAAGGACAAAGCCTGGAGACCAGTACTGGACCTATCTATTCTGAACACATTCCTGGATATACCAAAATTCAAAATGTTGACTTTGCAGCAGCTTCTGTCCATGCTGGGCAAAAATGCTTGGCTTGTGACTTTAGACCTAAAAGAGGCATACCTGCATGTCACAATCGGACAATCATGCAGAAGATACCTCAGATTCAAGGCTGGCTCAATGCATTACCAATTCTCTGCACTGCCCTTTGGCTTATCTACTGCGCCCAGGGTCTTTGCAGAGTGCCTGGCACCAGTAATTGCATTCTGCAGACAGAGGAATACAAATATATCCTTACTTGGACGACTGTCTAATTCAAGCAGAGAACAAGGACATTCTTCTACAACATCTGGCGTTTGTGAAAAGACTTCTAACATGTCTAGGGTACACAGTCAACAGAAAGGAATCAAAACTAGTACCCTCAAGAGATATTCTTGGGTGCAAACTTAAATACAACTGTCCAGATGGCCAATCTCACGCCAGACAAAGGCAACTGACTACCTATTTCAAAATGTTGGCAACAAAGGCCTACCTATTTCAAAATGTTGGCAACAAAGGCCTAGTTATCTGCAAGAGAAATTCTGCAGGCTTTGGGCTTCTTGGCATCCTACATCCTAATTCCATATTCAAGACTGCATATGAGGAAACTTCAGTGGTACCTAAAAAGTGTTTGGACTCAACACTGCCACAGCCTGGAAACAATGATTACCCTCATTCCCTGCCTGCAACAGGAGTTTCGATGATTGGCGAAGGTTTGTCACCAGAACAAGGGACAGCCATTCACATTTCCCCCAGTCTGGCAGACACTAACACAGGATGCATCAGATTATGCCTGGGGGGCCCACATGGCAGGAAGATGCATTCAGGGCACATGGTCCTCAAACCAAATGCATCTACATATCAATCAAGAGATGCTAGCTGTTCAAAATGCCCTGACACCCTTCAAGAACCTACTACATCCAGGACAACTACTGATAGACAGACAACACCACGGTCATGTGGTATATAAACAAGCAGGGGGGCACACATTCTTACCCCCTTTGCAGACTAGCCATGACTTTGTGGGACACAGCATTGACTTACCAAGTACATCTGCAAGCACAATTCCTGCCAGGAAAGGAAAATACTCTGGCAGACGAACTAAGCCGAAACTTCTTGGATCCCTACAAGTGGCAGCTGGATCCACAGGTCTTCAACATGATGTCAAGGAAATGGGGATGCCCGGATATAAATCTATTTGCCTCCCCTCACAACTACCAACTAAAAAGATTCTGCACAAGGACTTATCACAGACAAGCATGGAAAGTGGACGCCCTATCAGTATATGCCTTTCTCCACTGCCTCTCCTCCCCAAGGTACTCCTAAAGGTCAGACAGGAGAAGCCAAAGATGATACTGATTGCCCCAGACTGGCCCGCCAGTACTGGTATACAATCCTAAGGAGCTTGCCTCAATGCCCAGCTTGGACCTTACCTCAAACATCCCATCTACTATCCCAGCAGAACAATCGGATCCTGCACAGCCAACTCAGGACTTTAAACCTGGCAGCATGGCGGATAATGTAATCATACAAAACACCTCTCAGTAAAGCTGTGATGGATGTCATTTTGGACGCCAGAAGACCTACTACTAGAAGATCTTATGCTGGAAAATGGAAGTTTCTGTGCTTGGAACCAGGCACAAGGAACTGATACAGCTGTACCAAATAGTCCTCAGATTTTGCAATACTTAACTGAGATGCTGAACCAAAGGCCTATCTTTTTCATCCATTAAAATTCATGCCTCTGCCATTTTGGCTCATAATACAGAGCCACCAATCTTTTCTCATCCTTCATTAAAGCAGTACCTCAGAGGAGCCATAAATTTAAGGCCTCCAAGGAGATCACCAATACCTGCATGGGACCTCAACTATGTCTTTGAAAAACTCACCCTGCCTCCTTTTGAGCCAGCTGCTACTGCTGATATAAAGTTTTTATCTTGGAAAACAGCTCTGCTCCTAGCAATAACTTCAGCAAGACTAGTTTCAGAGCTGCAGGCACTCATGGCTGTGGAACCTTTTATCATGTTTTATCCAGACAGGGTTTCTATGAGGACAAACCCAACATTTATGCCTAAGGTGGTGTCCATTGTGGCTCTTAACCAAACTATTCATCTGGCAACTTTTTATCCAAACCCACAGAACAAGGGGGAGAGAATTTGTGCGTTCATTGGATGTACACCGGTTAGATTCTACTTGGACAGAACCAAAGTTTTCAGGAAGACACAGCAACTACTAGTGGCATATGCTGCAGGATCACAAGGAAAGGCTATCTCAAAGCAGACAGTTTCAAAGTGGATAGGCCACTGCATTCATTTCTGCTATTCTCACCATGACAGGCCAGTACCTTAGGGCATTAGGCCACATTCAACCAGAGCTGCAGCCACTTCAGCAGCCTTTCTCAGGGGAGTACCAACCAAAGACATTTTAGAGGCTGCTACTTGGAGTTCAGTGCACACCTTTACAAAGCACTATCATCTGCCACTTTACTCTAAATCCAGGGCAGGCTTTGCCACTGCAGTTCTGCAGGGCCTCATAGCTGCTCCTAATGCTGTTTAGCTCCAGCCTCCCAACCTTAGCTTTGTGACTCTCCCCAAATGTAATGACTGCAACAGTGAAACACGAACATAGTACAGTTGTGTACACTTACCATAAATGTAGATGTTCGAGTGTATTCACTGTTGCAGTCCAATATATATATATATATATATATGTATATATCTGACATCTGGGGCAAGAAAAACTGAAGAAAATGGCGTCTGATGCTTCTTTTATACCCCTGACAACCTGACGTCAGGGAAGGGGCGACAGCAGCTGACGCAGGACCCAAGACTTTGGAATTCAGGCCGACTAAGGGCAACCTGCCAGCAGGATTACCCAAATGTAATGACTGCAACAGTGAATACACTCATCTACATTTATGGTAAGTGTACACAACTGTACTATGTGTTGACGTACAACATACTAGTAATCCTGAGGCTTTGGTATACTAGCTGGACGCGAGGCTACTCTTGGCAGGAGATCTCTAGTGTAAAGAATACTGCTTTAGTGAAGGGTAGGACATATGTTGTTATGGTGGGATTTTGTACAACTGTACTGTTTTTTTATTTTTGCCTGGTTCAGCTCCCCTCCCTCCTTCCCCTTCTAAATTTTTTCCTTTTTCCGGCTTATCAGCCAGACCTTGCTTGGACCTTGTCTCTCTCATTCACTTTCCTCTATAGTGGATTCCTTTCCAAATTCTCTTCCTTCTCAGTTCCTTCCTGCATCACATGGGACCATTTGTTCTTGCTTAGCAAACTTGATCTTGGGTAATTCAGACAGGAGAGTGGAATTGTGGGTAGCGGAGGAACGAGAGCTCTTGTATCTAATACTCTGGTATAAGGAGGTGAGATTGGATCCAGCCAAATCAGACAATCCCACATGTTGAACTACATGAAAATATTGTTATGGTAAGTACATAACTTCTGATGTTATGTGATCCTATCTCGCCTACATTCTGTACTGATGGGTTCGGAGCCGATCCTTGGCTCCAACTCAGCACGCTATACTATAGAGCGAAGACTCTAATTGGCTGAGCTATTCTACATCCCAGGATGCACCACCACTACTTCCCCAGATCTCGTTTGCCGCTTCATAGCAATAGATGTGGTCTCAACTTGGCTGGGCTAAGTACTATTTACTGACTCATTTTCTGTCAGAAAATTTCACCCAAAAGCTGTTTTAACAGCTACTTCTCGTTTCCAAGTGGTTTTTGTGAAAGTTTGTGTGAAATTTTAGCGCTAGGTTCCCGCTTTATTTAGTGAGGGGTTTCCTCGCGCTCTACTTTTAGTGTGTTATACCTTGTGTTGCTTAACTTTGTGTAGTAATTATTATTTTTTTCTAGCGTCAAGGTCCCGTTTTAGTTAGAGGGGCCTTGCCCTCGCGCTCTGCTAGAGCTGTGTTGTAGTTTCTACCTGTGGGCCTATCCTGTTTAAATTAGAGGGATTTGGTACCTTTGTGGTAGTTTTTGTTCTAGTCTGTTTTTTTGAGTGTCTTGTAGAGATGTAGAAGGAGCATAGGCCTTCGGGTTTTAAAAAATGTACCAAGTGTGGGTACAAGATGTCAATCACGGATGACCATTCTCTGTGTTTATTGCCTAGGTCCTAAACACCTTCAAGAGTCGTGTAGTGTATGTCACGCTTTTTCTTCTCGTGTCCTCCAAGAGAGGAAAAACAAATTGATATTGAAGGGGCTCATCACCCCTTCTTTTGAGGAGGCTTTATCTTCTTCCCCCTCCCCTTCCAGGAAGAAGTCATCTTTGGCTCCGACCAGTCCGTCGGAGCCGACAGCTAAGAAATCAAGGCAGGCTTCTCAGTCGGCTCCACGGACTTCGGAGCCGAGGTCGAAATGGTCTGCCTCGATGCCTCCAGTCTGGACTCCTCAGTCTTCGGAGCCGAGTGCTCGAGCATCGAGAGGCGGGTCACCTTCTTCGGCTCCATTGGTTTCGGAGCCGAGAAAGGTCGCTCGCTCAGACTCTTCTACCTCGGCGCCGAAGTCCCAGTCGGCTCCGAGGGAAATTGCTGTGCTGGTGGAATCTCCCTTGGCGCCATTACTGCTAGAGACTATTCTGAGCCGGTCCCCCAGTCTTTCGGAACCGGCGGAGAAGTCAACCCGGGCCCGATCGGTCTCTTCTCGGTGTTCAAGGATGTCCGATTCGGATATAGACAGGGTGCTTCAAAGGCTGTTCCAGTCTCCAGTTTTCCAAAAGTTAGTCTCTGCTCCAGCCCAGTCGGCTCCGGAGCCGATTGTCCACCCTGTTGTATTGGTTCCTCCTCCAACAGCCTCGGCACCGTTGGAGTCGGTGCTGGTGGAGCCAGTGGAGGTTCTCTGGTCGGCTCCGACCCTTACTCCAACCCGACCTTCGGATCGGAGTTCGGTACACTGACAACCTCGGTCGGCCCCGGGGGTGACGCTTCGGGTCCGATGCTTTCGGTTCCGAGCCTCCCTCTCGGTGCGTCTGCTGCGGGAGTGCCGTCTACTGTTGTGGCCTCGGGGGTCGGACCTTCCCAGGACTCGGGAGGTCCAGCCTTCAGGGCCATGAGGAGTGCTTTGGCCAAATCTTCCTTGGCTACCTCCAACATCTCTCTGGCACCTTCCCTTGGCACGGAGACTAGTTCCTTTGTTCCCCTGTCTCAAGACAGCGGAGCCCTGGGGCCTGAGGTCACCCCCATTGGGGATTCCTCCCTTCCTGGGGGTCCTTCCGAGGCTTCTTCGGAGGAACCTCCCAGGAAGAGACAGTGTAAGAGAAAGCACGTCGACTCGCCTGATGAGTCTCTCACCTCTGACACCGACCTCGATGATGCGAAGGGGTCCCCCAAGTCGTCCTCGGATGATGTCTCCTTTGTGGACATCTTAGAAATCCTCAAGCAACGAGGCGACTGGCAGTCCAAACCCCTTTCCGCTGAGGAGTCTGTATTCCTCAAGGCCTTCGGGGCTCAGCCTTCCGCCTCCTGGGTGTCTCCGCCCTTCGATGAGCTCCTGGATTTGATCTCTCGAAGGGCGTGGGAGCACCCGGATTCTGTGGAACCGGTGCCAGCTCGCCCGAATAAATTTGTCAGCTCCCCCTGAAAAGGAATTCTTATCTAAAGGTGTGGCCGTAGATGCTCTGGTGGTGGCATCTGCTACCCAGCAAGATGTGGCAGAGGCTTCGACGTCCGTCCATCTTCCTAATAGAGTCCAGGAGTATGGATCGGTACGGGAAGCGCACCCTTACTTCAGCAGCCTTTACCTTAAGGTCTCTGAATTACCTTGCGCACTTCACCAGACTTCAGAGGGATCTGGTCAAGGAACTTTGATACCCTCTGTAGTAACCTACCTGAGCAGTTGGCCCAGACGGTTAGCTCTCAGTTGGCTACTGTATCATCAATATCAAACTCGTCCATGAGGCTCATTTCATATGTGGCCGAAGGGGCGAGTAGAGCGGCGGGTACAGGTGTTGCTCTACGGAGACAAGCCTGGCTCCGCCTGTGTCATTTTGCGGAGGCCTTCAAGTCTTCCTTTGCCGACGCTCCCTTTGATGGGTCCTTGTTTGGACCCAAGGTAAAGGACACCTTGACCCGCTGTGAACAAGAGGGTAAGACTTTGACTGCCGTAGGGGCATGGTTTTCCACTCCCTTCCGGCCTTATCCCAAGGCTAGAAGAGGGGGGAAAATGTGGTTCTGCAAATCTCAGAAGACTTGCCCCTCACAGCAGGATGATCCCCCTTCTAGAGGCAGAGGAGGAAATTTTTCAGGAAGACACCGTCCCAGAGGCGGCAGAGGCCCCCGCAACACTGGAGACCGCGAGTCCTTTCGTGGCTCCTCAACCTTCCAGCATCCCTGAAGGGTTGCCCGACTGTGCCGCTCCGGAGCCAGTCGGGGGTCGTTTTTCGAGGCACCTAGAGGCCTGGGAGAATCACTCAGGACCGATGGGTGCTCCGAATCATTGCCGGAGGTCACAACATCCCCTTTTCTCAGCCCCCCCCCACCATCCCAGAATATCCCGGACCCACCACCCAGTCATCGGGATCTCGCAGCCATCGAAATTTCAAAGCTGCTTCAAAAAGGAGTCATCCAACCAGTCCCCGAAGACCAGACCGGATTAGGGACTTACTCAAGATTCTTTTTGGTGCCAAAAAAGACCGGGGACATGAGGCCCATCTTAGATCTCCGCAAACTCAACCATTCTGTCAAGAAGTCCAAGTTCCGGATGGTCACCTTACAATCCATTCTCCCGCTGCTGGAGGAAGGTGTTTGGATGTGCTCCATAGATCTCAAGGACGCCTATTATCATATCCTGATAGATCAGGCATCCAGGAGACACTTGCGCTTCAGCCTGGGGGACAGTCATTTCCAATTCCGCGCACTGCCCTTTGGTCTCACCACAGCCCCCAGGGTGTTCACCAAATGTTTGGCGGTGGTGACTGCTCACCTGAAGTCTAGGATTCCAGGTGTTTCCATACCTAGACGACTGGCTCCTAACTGCCACTTCCAGGCGTCTACTCTTACAGAACCTAGCAGCCACTATATCTCTAGGCAACTCCCTAGGAATCACCTTCAATTGGGAAAAGTCTGTGTTGCTGCCATCTCAGCGCATACGATTTATCGGAGTAGAGATAGACTCAAAGCAAATGCGGGTCTATCTTCCTACAGAGAGGATAGAAATATTACAATCTCAAGTCCGAGCATTGCTCCTCAAATGCCGAGCCCCAGCCAGGATGGTCCTACAACTGTTGGGTTCCATGTCGGCTACCGTTCACCTAGTTCCCTTAGCAAGATTGCATATGAGGATTCTCCAGTGGCTCCTGTCAGTCCAGTGGTCGTATCAGGATCTCCCTCTCAGTCACCTCATTATGATCACGGAGACATGCAAACAGGACCTCCGTTGGTGGTTTCTTTCCTCCAACCTGGATCAGGGGCGACCCTTCGTCCCTCCACCTCCAGTGGCCACTTTGACTACAGATGCCTCCCAGATGGGGTGGGGGGGACATTACCTGGGCAGGTCAGTCCAAGGCAAGTGGCACCCAGATGAGAGTTCCCTCCACATCAACATACTGGAAATGAGGGCGGTGCTTCTATCGCTACAAGCACTACACAGATGTCCTTCAAGAATGCAACTGCAGTCATAACATATGGGTTGTTTTGCCTCAGGCAGCCCTCGGTCGGCCGGATTCCAAAGTCTGGGTCCGACGTCGGCTGATGTCGCATTTCTCTGTCAGAGCGGCTGGAGTACATAAGCATCAGCCGACGCCATTTTCTTCAGTCTTTCTTGCCGCGCGGTGCCCAAAGCAGAAGCAGTTAGCAAGTGCTGGTCGGTCAGCTCCTGTATTCTTCGATTTCGAAGTCATCAAAAAAGCTAAGTACCGCGTTGGGGACCTTTTCTTGCCTCAGCCGAAGTCAGAAATTACTGAAAAAGTTAACAATTGTCTTTCTTGTGGTAAACAAATACCTCATAAGGATTTTCACTTACTGTCTATCTTGCCTTGGCCCAGACCACGACGTCTCGGCCTGTGTAGCCTGTGCTCGCTTCAACAAGCGCACTTAGGCGCCGGGCGGAGTTCGCTGAAAATTTTTTCGGCGAAAAATTTGCCTATACAATGCCGTCTGAGCTTCCGACATCACAAACTCCCAAGAAACGAAAAGACCGGGACCGACATCCTCGGCCCGTGTCTACGCCAAAACCTACCACGAGTGCTTCGGTTCCTCCTGAGACTGTTATTCCACCGCTCCGAACCGAAGACACCGCATTACCGACTACTCAGATTCCGGATATCACTCCGCCAGTTATTGATTTTCCTCCGGATACCGAAACTGAGGAAATGCCAGAGACCATTGCTGTAGATAAGGTCACTCCTGCACGTGGAGCTGCCAGGCCTCCTATGGCCATGTCTATTAAGGCCTACACTAGGGCTAAGGCAGCCAGCAAGACCAAGCATCTTTCTGCTAAAGCCTTGCCTCAGCCTACTCCAGAGACACAAATTATGACTATGGCTGCTGACTTAATTTCTATGATTAGAGGTTCACAGGCCCATCCTGAGAGGATCCCAGCCTCCTTCTGATAAAAGGCCCCGGGTTGAACCCTCTGACCCTATTCCTTCAGATGAAGATTCTGAGGATTCTGTCCACTCTGGTGGCCAGGAAGAGCTCTTCCAGACCTATGAGGACTCTGATGCAGAGGATTCCATCCCCTCGGCCTCCCCTCCTGAGGATATTTCTTTTGGGGAAGTTCTGCATACCATGAGGGAACATTTCAAGTGGCAAGGCCAGGAATATTCTGATTCCAGAAAGCGCCTTCGAACTTTCCTTAAAAAGCCCCAGCACAGGCCCTTAGCTATTCTTCCCGTGCTTGATGTT
The DNA here is from genome assembly GCF_019279795.1 of Protopterus annectens. Lineage (NCBI taxonomy): Eukaryota > Metazoa > Chordata > Ceratodontiformes > Protopteridae > Protopterus > Protopterus annectens. Next base: position 840,075,878 of record NC_056737.1, read on the forward strand.
TTGGATGATTTATATTCTGACTCTCTTCCTCCCGCTCCAGCCAAGCCAGACAGGTATTACAGGGTCCCAGAAACACATTCCCATTTATTCAGGGCCCATACTGCTGATTTGGAAACTATTTCACAGGGACCTAAAGGTGTTTCAGCTTCCACCTCTAAAAATCCTTTGCCCTCCAACAGGGAAGCTAGGTCATTAGAGAGATGGGGTAAAAAGGTTTACACCTCCACTACTTTATCTATGAGAGCTTTGAATTGCCTTTTTCATATGTTACAATATCAGGATTTCCTGTTAGAAGATTTACAGAAAACATTGGCCTCTCCTGATCCTTTAGACAGGAAGTCTTTGCAGGAAGCTGTACATAACTCTCAGCAAGTAAGCAATCACTTCCTGCAGTGTGGATATGATGCACTGGAAGCTTCATGTAAGGCAGCTATGACAGGGGCAGTCATTCGTAGACATGCATGGTTAAAAGATCAACCATTACCAGATCATGTAAAGGCAAATCTTCTGGATACACCTTTGGAAAAGAACAAGCTTTTTGGTGCTAATGCTAAGGATGTGTTAAAGTCCATCGAGGAAAAAGCAAAATCAGTTCAGACGGTGAAAGATTTCCTCCAGGTTCAACCCCACAGATTCAGTAGGAATTGGCCTTCAGAAAACTGGTCCTTTCCTAATCCTGAAAAATTTCAAAGGGGGTAAAAACAGACGTGGCCGAGGAAGAGGACAATACAGAGGTCCTTACAGGGGACGACAATGGCAGCCAGCAAACCAAAGAAGTGACACTGGTTTCACCTGCCCCACAGCCACAATCTCAATGACTTTCCTCTACTTCCGACTACCAGGGAACAAATAGAAGCTCCCTTGGGCGGGAAATTATCTCTGTTTGCAGACAATTGGCACAGACTGACAAAGGACAAATGGATTTTGGACATTATAGACCGAGGTTACAGGTTCCATTTTCATACCTTACCAAGAAAACAAGGCATGCCAAACCTACCACAAAACCAGAGGGCAGAGGCTATCGAGCAAATCTCTCTGCTGACTCGGATGAAAGTAATAGAAAGAGTTCCACAACAAGAACAAGGCCAGGGGTTTTACTCAACTGTTCCTTGTTCCAAGAAAAGAATCTCAATGGAGACCAATACTGGATTTGTCCGCATTAAACACCTTTCTCATAGTACCAAAGTTCAAAATGCTGACTCTACAGCAACTCCTTCCCATGCTGGGCAAGGGGTCTTGGCTGATTACTCTGGACCTCAAGGAGGCATACCTGCATGTCCCTATCAGACACAGCTGCAGAAGATACCTCAGATTTCTTGCAGGGCCAGAGCATTATCAATTCTCAGCATTGCCATTTGGCTTATCTACTGCCCAGAGTATTCACAAAATGCCTGGCTTCAGTAATTGCTCATTGCAGGCTCCAGGGGATCCAAATTTACCCGTACCTGGACGACTGCCTCATACAAGCGGACGACAAATTGATGTTGACAAAAAACTTGGACTATGTCATACGATTACTTCAAGCTCTGGGATAGTCAACTTCCAAAAGTCAAGACTTCAGCCATCCCAGCAAATAATCTTCTTAGGAGCCAAATTAGACACAGCCTCTCAAATGGCTTACCTAACAGAAGACAAGCAAGAGAAGTTAACTCATTATTTCAAAGGTTTGGCAGAACTTACCCAGATGACTGCAAGGAGATTCCTACAGGCCCTGGGTTACATGGCATCCTGCATTCTCCTAGTTCCATTAGCAAGACTACACATGAGAAAGCTTCAATGGTACCTAAAAAGCCTATGGTCTCAACACAGCAACAACTTAGAGACAACCATACCGCTCATTCCATGCCTACAAAAGGAATTCCTATGGTGGGCCTCGGTAAGCCAGGCAAACACAGGTATGTCATTCAAAAAACCACAGATAACACAGACCATGACCACAGACGCCTCAGACCTTGGAAGGGGGGCGCACATGGAAGGCAGGTGTATACAAGGACAATGGTCTCCAAAGGAAACACATCTGCACATAAACCAAAAGGAAATGCTGGCAGTAATGCATGCCATCGAGGCCTTTCAACACCAACTTCAGCAAGGCCATTTACTGATACGGACAGACAACACCACTGTGATGTGGTATATAAACAAGCAAGGGGGCACCCATTCTTACCCCCCTTGCAGACTGACAATGCATCTTTGGGAAAAATCACTGAGCCTAAACATTCAGTTACAATCCCAGTTTGTTCCAGGCAAAGACAATGTGCTGGCGGACAGCCTAAGCAGGAATTTCACAGATCCACACGAGTGGAGGTTACATCTGAAGATCTTCACACAGCTCACTTCGACATGGGGCAGACCAGAAGTAGACCTATTTGCCTCTCACCTCAACCATCATCTACAAAAATTCTGCTCAAGGACATACCATCCACAAGCTTGGAAAATAGATGCTCTCTCATTCAACTGGAACTTCCTAAAAATCTATGCATTCCCACCTCTGCCACTGATGACCTCAGTATTACTAAAGATCAAAGCAGAGACCCAAGGGATCCTAATAGCTCCGGACTGGCCAAGACAACACTGGTATCCACTACTACGGAGCATATGTCACACCAAGAAGTGGGCCCTTCCCCAATGGCCTCTACTTTTGACTCAACACAACTTCAAAACAGTGCATCCAAACCTTCAGACACTGCAGCTAACAGCCTGGGAGATCCCATGAATAACCTCAACCTATCTCTCTCCAAGGAAGTTCAGCGGATACTAACAGCGGATCGCAGACCATCCACCAGAAAGGTTTACTTAGCAAAATGGAAGAGATTCAGCATTTGGAATACCAGCAAGGGACATGATGCATCATTATTGAACATCCCACTCATCCTGGAATATTTGGCAGATATGCTAAAGAATGGTCTCTCATATTCTTCCATAAAGATACATGCATCAGCTATTTCAGCTAGATATAACACTGATCCGCCTGTCTTTTCAAATCCTTTGCCAAGGCAATTCCTCAGGGGAATCAAGAACATTAAGCCACCAAGAAAGGCTCCAGTGCCAGCCTGGGACCTCAATTTTGTCCTAGAAAAACTGACTCTACCTCCATTTGAGCCAGCAGCTTCAGTTGACTTGCAATTTCTCTCATGGAAGACAGCTTTCCTGTTGGCAATTACCTCAGCAAGAAGGGTTTCGGAACTACAGGCCCTAATGGCAATACCACCGTTCATAATTTTCCACAGAGACAGGGTTTCATTAAGGACCAACCCTACTTTTATGCCAAAGGTGGTATCTAGAGTTTCTTTAAATCAAGCTATTCATCTGCCTGCTTTCTTCCCCAATCCTGAGGATAAGGGGGAAAGACTGTTACATAACTTGGACATTCAGACAACTTCGATACTACCTGGACAGAACCAAGACCAGTAGAAAGTCTGACCAACTTTTTGTAGCTTACGCCCCTGCAGTACAAGGAAAAGCAATTTCAAAACAGACCATTTCAAAATGGATTGGACATTGCATCAGATTCTGTTTATTCCTTTCATGGAAAGACTGTTCCAGCCAATGTCAGACCACATTCCACCAGAGCTACAGCCACCTCTACAGCATTCTTAAGAGGGGTGCCTACTAAGGACATTCTAGAAGCTGCTACATGGAGCTCTGTGCATACATTCTCCAAACACTACAATCTCCCTCTATACTCCAGATCCAGAGCAGGCTTTGCTTCGGCAGTCCTGCAGGGTTTGATTGCCACACCATCTTTTTCCTAGAGCATTCCTCCTCCCCCAGCTAAGCTATGGTATTCTACCCATATGTTATGACTGCAGTTGCATTCTTGAAGGACATAGTACAGTTTTGTACCTACCATAAATGTAGATGTCCGATAGATATGCAACTGCAGTCGTTTTTTCCCTCCCCCCATATCCCTCTATGCCTAGGGTCCACTCCTATCCCTGTTTATCTTAGCTGGGGATATCTGTTATGGTGTATCTGTTTACTGCTCATTTATTTGTCTGGAATCCTGTTTTTGTCTTCCAATTTGATTTCAGCCTTCCTTGGAGGGCACCTGGCATCTGGGGCAAGAAACACTGAAGAAAATGGCGTCTGCTGATGCTTATGTACTCCAGCCGCTCTGACGTCCGAGAGAAATGCGACATCAGCCGACGTCGGACCCAGACTTTGGAATCCGGCTGACCAAGGGCTGCCTGAGGCAGGACAACCCATATGTTATGACTGCAGTTGCATATCTATCGGACATCTACATTTATGGTAGGTACAAAACTGTACTTTACCTCCCCCAGGGCATGATTGCCGTTCAGTCCGACAACATGTCAGTAGTCTGGTACCTGAACAAGCAGGGAGGGACCAGGTCCTACCCCCTTTGCAGAGAGGCCATGAAAGTATGGGATTGGGCGATTGCAACCAACCGTTTCTTGGTAGCAACACACATTCCGAGGAGATCCAATGTGATAGCCGACAGACTGAGCAGAACTATTCTCTCCCCGCACGAGTGGTCTCTGAACGACAGAGTGGCAACTCGGATCTTCAGAAGATGGGGAACTCCTTGTTGCGACCTCTTTGCAACTCCTCTCAACACAAAATGTCTACAGTTCTTCTCTCACCCCAGTTCCAGGGGGGTTTCCCAAGGACGCCCTAGTCCAAGCTTGGCTCACAGGCCTACTGATGGCCTTTCCACCGGTTCCCCTTCTTCCCAGGGTGATCCAGAAGGCGATTCACTTGCAGTGCAAGATGATTCTAGTTGCCCCATACTGGCCTCGTCAAGTCTGGCTGCCCTTTCTTCGGAAATACGCACTGGAAGGTCCATGGTTCCTGGACCAGGTTCCAGACCTCTTGATCCACCAGTCGGGACAGCTTCATCAGTCCCTTCACTCGTTGAGGTTAACAGCTTGGCTCCTCCACTTCCGACCTTAGTCAGGAACCAGGTTTTGGACTCTGAAGTCATACATATCATGTCCTCGGCCCACAAGAATTTGACTGAAAGAATGTATAACAGCAAATGGAAGAGATTCGCTGTTTGGGCCCAACTCCGGGGATTAGATCCCATTACTGCCCCGGTGTCAGAAGTTTTGAAATTTTTAGCTTCTTTATTCAATCAAGGTTCTTCGGTGTCTACAGTCAAGGTTCAATTTGCAGCTATTTCTAGTTTTCATGAAAGTATAGACCCACCTTTGATGAGCAATAAGTTGTGTAAAGCCTTCATGAAAGGTGCTGGGCTGCTATGACCTCCGATTTCTCATCCCGCTCCACCGTGGGATCTTAATTTCGTATTAGGTGCTTTGACCTCTTCCCCCTTCGAACCGGCAGCAACTTGTGACTTGAAATTTCTTTCTTGGAAGACTGCCTTTTTGGTGGCAATTACATCAGCCAGAAGAGTTTCGGAACTTCAAGCCCTATGTGTCAAACCACCGTACCTGGTTTTTCACAAGGATAGAGTATCCCTCAGGCCTAATCCATCCTTTGTTCCCAAAGTTTGTTCTAGTTTTTGTCTTCAACAGTCATTGGAACTCCCAGTTTTCTTCCCAAACTACTCAGAGCAGAATACATCTTCCGGACAATAAATTGGGCAAAGCTGTCACGAAGGTCACTATTGCCAAGTGGATCAGAGACTGTATCAGTCATACTTCTTTCTAATAGAGAGCTTACAACCACTGTGAAAGCTCATTCTACAAGGGCTATGGCTACTTCAACAGCCTTTCATTCCAAGCTTGCCATTAGTGACATTTGTGCTGCGGCTACCTGGTCGTCTTCTCACACCTTCGTTTCTCATTACAAATTGGATGTGGCATCTCGGGGGCGAGCTTCCTTCGGTTCCACAGTTCTCAGGAGTGTTTTCCAGTGAGCCACCCAGGAATCAGGTGCCAGGGACGCTGTCCCATCAGTACAGAAAGTAGGCGAGATAGGATCACATAACATCTTTTAGTTATGTACTTACCATAACTTTAGATGTTTGGGATCCATCTCGCCTACATTCCTAATAACCCACCCTCCTTCCCCCTGCCTTGGAGATCAGAAGAGACTGGACGGTTCAGTTTAGCAGTTTCATCTTGAAACACCTGGCAATGTTATTTCAACTGTCTGAGTGTGTGCGGGCAAACAAGATCTGGGGAAGTAGTGGTGGTGCATCCTGGGATGTAGAATAGCTCAGCCAATTGGAGACTTCGCTCTGTAGTATAGCGTGCCGAGTTGGAGCAGAGGATCGGCTCCGAACCCATCAGTACAGAATGTAGGCGAGATGGATCCCAAACATCTAAAGTTATGGTAAGTACATAACTAAAAGTTTTTTTATGTTGTCAGATTTCACACATGACTCTTACTAGTCTGTGCTAGCGCATCTGTCTTGTGCAATACTTAGTAACCCACACCCTAGTCATGAATTAAGTACACTCGACTGCTGGAATTTGATCAGCCCAAGTACTTATATACAGCTGAGTGAATGTGAAATTTCTCCTGTCCCCCACATTGGAGTTAATGGGGATATGCATTCTATGCTTTGCATAATATTTTTGATTTCTTTTAATAAGAACAAACATTTTAGGCATAGAGTTCAGGTAGTCTGCATTTTATGGGATTTTTGAGTTGCTGAAATATGAAGAGGATAAGCTAAGGATTTAGATTAAGCTTATGACATGTCAGGAGTGCAGATGAAGCACTGTGTGCCATGTAAATTTTCACACTTTTTAATATGCTGTGTATGAGGTTAAATGCATTGTATGCATTTGTCTCCTTGCTACCCTTTCAAGATTTGCTCCCCAGAGGCATTTCTCTTCTTTCTGAGACTATATGGTAGATGTCTGGTACATCAGTCTGCATTGCATGGAGGGGAGTTATCCTTATGGCACGTGAGATAGTGGGTGGGCAATCGGAATACTTTTTTGTGGGTGTACTCATTAGTAGGGAGGCTGATTCATTAGATGTCTGATTTTATCCATGAAGCACATGCAGGGAATGGCTTAGTTGTGAGGTCCATCATTGGCCAAGAAAGTTACGCCATTGTGGCTTCTTGGTGTGCGATTGTTCCCTTGAAGAGGGAGGAGGATGTTCTGTCCACTGCCAACAGTATCCTCACTGAATTATTCCCAACCCCCACTTGTCGGAGGCTGCTTGTGGCCAGGCTGCTAGATAGAGCTAAAGCCTGGGGGAAGGTTAAAAGGGGAGGAGGGACAGGTTGAAGGGATTATGTCCAGAGATTTGGCATAGTCACATAGCAAGGAGAGCTTTTTTGGGAAAACAATCCCTTTTATTAAGTTTGGAAGGCGTCCCCTGCTGCTGTTAGGGTATAAATTTTGTTCCGTCCTTTTTGAAGTTGGATGCCTTGTTAGGCTAGAACCTGGCAATATGAAACAGTCTAGATAACCAATGCATCAGTTTACGTTTTGTATCCTATTGTTTGAGAATCTGGGTAGTAGTAAAACCAAATAAATTCAGAACTTCAAGGAGCATTCAAAATCTCTCTCCTTAAATCCTCAGAAAAATTCTAGTTATGTAATCAAGCACAACTTATCAGTACAACAGAAGCAGGTGCATTTCTGCAAATTATGTCCTTGCCTTCCAAAAAACTCAAAGCATGTGTGAAGATATTGGTTACATCTGTTGTAGCATGACTGGCTGAAGTTTTGTAATTACTTGCAAGTAATTGTAAAATACCCTGCGTTATATATGCTAGCATGACTGACTAATTTTTTTTTTGATTTATGTAAAATGTTTGAATCTCTGTCCTGGTTGACCAAATGTACATTTATTTTAAAGAATTTTGAATGTAGGTTATTCCAGTCAGCTGACTTGGATTCTATGTCATTGTGTGCCAGAGCTGAAAGTAATAGAATCTCCACAGCAGCTGTTTTGTTTACTTTTTGTAAAGTCGGATAAGAGAGAGTAGAATTCTACAATTAAGTTTCTGTGACTTTTAAAAAAAATTCTGCTGCAAAACCAGGTTCTGAGTCAGTTGTAGTTGTAGCAGATCATCAGATGTCGTTCAGTAGTCTGTTTTCTAGATCAGTAGTTATCACTCGAGTTTTTCAGTGCTGTTCAGAAATAGTAGGGAGTGGCTGTTCTGGTCACTTATGATTACACAACAGCCTGAAGAGTGGGCAGTAAATTATTTCCTTGTCTGGCAGAAGTAAGAGTATATCATTTTTCCTTGCTGAGTTAGATTAGATGGGGACAGTTAATATTTAGATAGGGAACTATGGCTTGGTGTAATTTGTGCAAACTACATTCTGTTGGCACGTATGCTGCCGAAAATCAGAATGTTGTGCACAAAATGAAAAGTGTATGGGATAGTCAAACACACATATGCGAATGTGTACAGAGATTGCAGTACAGTGGGGATTGGAAATTCATCCATATCCCCACCGTAGTGCTATCTGAGTTGGAATATATTAGTAGCAGAGGGGGTGTGGGGAGTGCAGGGGGCTTGCCCCCTGCAAAAACGTGATATGTCGTATGAGTTTGATTTACATCAGCTACTATATGGCTATCATGTTTTCAGTGACCATGTCTACTCAAATGTCTCTCATTTGGGTCAACATTGTGAAGCGGTCAGGATTCCTGATTCGATGGTTTACTTCGATATTGCGAACAGAAATAATTTTGCCTAGGCCTTGACCACAGTGTACCTTCCTGTCGGTTTTGTGCTAAATTTAATCAACGCACTATTAAATGTCGGTATATTTTTGCCTCTAAATATTTTGGCTCACGTTTTAATTATCCAGAAATGTTGGTTAGCAATTGGACTACCGGAATACCTAAAAAACGTAAAGAAAAAGAGAGGCTGTCTAGGTCCAAAACTGGTGACGCTTCTAAGTCAGTCGCCAGTTTGCCGGTACTCAGTGAGGCACTTTCACAGCCCCTGATACCCGCAAATTCTGATTTGCAGGCCTCTACTGAGACCCATTCTGAGTCCGGTATGCCATGAGATGCTTCAGTTATGGAACCCGCAGATGTCTGTACCTTAGATGGGTCCAGAGCCGCTGTGCAGGCACCAGCTTCTGAGGGTGTTTTCAGGCCTACAGATTTGTATATTAGACGCCATCTTCAAAACTAAGGCCAAAATCTAAATCTGTCTAAAAAAACGATGCCTGGGCCATATGTGCAGGCCCCTATGCCTAAAAAACAAATGATCAGAATGGCTGAAGATTTAATTACTCTAATCAGGGGTAGTCAGCCCCCCCTTCTAAGAGGCTTAGGCAAGACATTGATTATGAATCCCGAAAAGGATTCTATTTCTTCTGACTCTTCTAATGAACAGGATTTGTCTATACCTACTTATGAGGACTCTGATGCAGAAGATTCCATTCCTTCTGCTTCTCCCCCTGAGGATTCTTCTTTTGGGGAAACCTTACATACCTTAAGGGAACATTTCCACTGGGAAAGACAGGATTTCTCTGAATCTAAAAAGAGACTTGGGGATTTTCTTCCTCAGCATAGGCCTTTGGCTATACTTCCTGTTCTAGACTTTGTTGATTTTTCAGAATCTAGTATGGCTCCTGATTCTCTGCCTCTGGCTCCTTGTAAGCCAGACTGCTACTACAGGGTTCCTGACTCCCACAAATTCCTTTTCAAAAATCCTATTGGAGATCCTGAAACCATTTCTCAGGGTCCCAAGGGCATTAAGGCCTCTACTGCTAAAAATCCTACCCCTTCTGAGAGAGATTCCAGGGCGCTGGATAGATGGGGTAAGAAGGTTTACACTTCTGCAACCTTGGCATTCAGGGCTTTAAACGGTCAATTTCATATGCTTAAATATAAACAACGTATCATGGGACTGCTTAAACATAAAATTGTTAATTTCTGACTGTGCGGAAAATAAAGATTTACAGGATTTATTGCATTCAGCTGAACAAGTTTGAAAACATACTTTGCAATGTGGTTTTGATTCTTTGGAGGCCTCTTGCAGGACTGTTGTAACTGGGTCTGTGCTAAGAAGGCATGCTAGTGGCATTGCACGAAGTATCTGAGACCATCCATGTGCAACTAACAGTGGGCAAGACTGCTTTTCAGTTTATAGCATCCTACAGACCACCCTCTCAGTCAGGAATCCCACTCGGCTTTCCTGAAAACATTGGAGAACATGAAGATCTCTCCGAACACCATTATATATTGGGTGACTTCAACTACCCAAACATTGACTGGGAGCACTACTCATGCCCCAGCACCTTAGCCCAAAGGTTCCTGGAAATTATAAACTCAAATGCTATGGAACAACTAGTCACCACTCCCACAAGAGGGGACAACATACTAGACCTGATCATTACTAACATGGGGACTCTATGCTCCACACCAGAAGTATATCCCTCATTGGTAAGATCAGACCATAAATTAATTTCACTGGATGTCCACATCCCGACCCCACCCCCAGCCCAGAAAACCACAGTGAAAAACTTCTCAAAAGCGAGCTTCTCACTTCTCAAAACTGAAGTGGAATCCAAGGCCCCAGGGCCAGTGGAAACTACGGCCCAAACTGCATAATCCTATATAAACCCATTCTATGGACATCTCCAGGAATGCATGGATCATGCTATCCCAAACAAAACCAAGACCCAATCATCCAAAGGCAGGTGTCCAGTCTGGACCCCTGCCATAAATAAACTGTACAACAGAAGGAGGAAGCTACTACATGATGGAGCAAAATCCCTAATAGGGAAGGCATCCCTGATCAGTACTAGCAAAAAATTACGATCCCTCATAAAATCCTCCAAGGCCAGCTTCGAGAGAAAAATTGCACAGGACACCAAAGACGATCATAAGGCTTTTTTCAGTTATGTTAGAAACCTGGGATGCAACTCCCAGACTTGTTCAGAGTTGATTCTAAACGACAAAAAATACACTGAACCCACAGACATCGCCAATATCCTGGCAGACAGGTTCAGTGCAAACTTCTCCACCCCCCCCCCCCCAAATGAGCAAGTATCTATCCCAGCAGAGGGCTGCCTCCCAAACATCTCTGATGCTCAGGTGAAGGCTGCCCTCTCCAAAGCAAAAAACACTGCTTCCATGGGACCAGATGGCGTCCCAGGTTGTGTCCTACATGAACTCCAAGAGGGAACTAATCCCTCAAATAAAACAGCTATACAATCTCAGCCTCACTACAGGATATGTGCCCACAGAATGGCGTACAGCAACAGTGGTCCCACTCCACAAAGGTGGAGCCTCTACGGACCCTGGAAACTATCGCCCCATAAGCCTGACTAGCTTAGTCTGCAAGGCTATGGAGAGGATCATCATGGAGCTCATAAACAAAGACATTGGGGACCTACAGACACTAGATTCTACCCAGTTCGGCTTTGCCAAGGGCAGATCCTGCCTTTTGAACCTGGTTGACTTCTTTGAAAGTCACCAAAGCCATAGATGAAGGGAAGGTAGTCCACACAGCCTATCTGGACCTTGCAAAGGCATTTGACACAATACCCCACTCGGGCATCGTAGATAAGCTATCCAGCTTAAATATAAACCCTTATGTCACAAGATGGGTCGCAAACTGGCTCAAAGACAGAACCCACAGAGTGAGAGTTGCTGGAGCCATGTCAGACTCGAAACCAGTCATAAGTGGCGTCCCACAGGATTCTGTCCTGGGACCACTCTTGTTAAGTATATACTTTTCCGAGGTACAGGCAAACGTGGGAGGACTATGGCTCACCAAGTTCGCAGACTACTGCAAACTGGGTGCCATAATCAACTCTCCAGAGACGAACATCCTTCAAAAAAGGTCTCAGACAGATAACTGGTGCCAGCGCCATGGTTTAAAGCTAAATGCCAAAAAATGTATAGTCATACCCTTTGGCAAAAACAATGTGCCCACATATTACCACATAGGCGGAAACCCATTAAGTACAGAGAAAGTTATTAGGGACCTGGGGACCCAAGTTGATAGCAATCTCTCCTTTGAAAACCACATTGCCAAAGTGGTTAGAAAGACCTTCTACACAGCCCACCTTATCACGAAGGGTTTCACATCTAGATCGAGAGGTAATAGTGCCCCTTTATTCATCCCTCATCAGGCCCATCATAGAATACAATGCCCCTTTTGGGATGTACCTTACCCGACACCTGCAGCAATTGGAAAGACCCCAAAAGTATCTCACCAAGAGGATCAAGGGTCTCAAACAGATGCCATATGCTGCTTGGTTAAAAAAAACTCCAGCTCTACTCAGTTGCATACCGCCTACTTCAAGGCGATCTATGCGTGACATACAAAGCTGTCAAATCCAGAATTAATGGACATGCTCCACCTCAGTAAATCTAAATCCCTTAGAGCCACACGCTCGAGGGACTTATTTCTCAGCACAGAAATAAATAGAACTTGCTGGAGGGACAGGTTCATAACCCAGAGGCTCCCTTCGCTCTGGAATAGAATTCCAGTTCGTGAGGCGGAGCACCTCACTGAATCTCTTCAAGAAGAATCTCGATAGGTGGTGGGGGATCGTAGGTTTGTCCCAGGAATTACTCCCGTGTCACTATTAGACAGAGGCGCACAGTAAACTAAACCTTAAAAAGGGCACAGTATACTCAAATCAAGGGGTGGCGTAAGCCATACAGAATGGGGCTAGGCTTATAATTGCCTCGGGGCAGATAGCCTAGTATGAACCTATGAACCTATGCTTGGCTCAAAGAGCAAACTCTGCCTGATCATGTTAAAGCAAAATTGTTGGATGCTCCTTTGCAACAAGACAGTCTCTTTGGTAATAAGGCTGAAGAAGTTTTAAAAAAGATGGAAGATCAAGCTAAATCTATGCACTGTGAAAGATTTCTTACAAGTGCAACCTCCAAGATTTAGTAGGCACTGGCCTACTAAGAACTGGTCCTTTCCAGTCCCTTCGAGAGTCACTCGAGCCAAACCCAGACATTCCAAAGGTTCCAGGTTTCAGTCACAAGGGACTTTTAGAACAAAACAATGGGGTGCTGCCTCCTCCAAATCTGGAAACAACAAGGCACCTCCCTAGGATAAACTGTCTCAGTGACTTCCCTTTACACTTACCAAGCACTTACCTTTTAGCCGCCCCTTTGGGGGGAAAACTGGCACTTCATGCAAGAATTCCATTTCCACACATTGCCAATCCCAAACGGATGTCCAGACCTGCCCCCAAATCAGTGGGCAGAGGCCCAGAAACAAGTACTGTCCCTTATAAACATGGGAGCTATTCAACCAGTACCAGAAGAGGAAAAGGAACAAGGTTTCTATTCCAGACTTTTCCTGGTACCCAGAAAAGACAAATCATGGCGTCCAGTTCTGGACTTACCTACTCTAAACACATTTCTGGACATTCCAAAATTCAAGATGCTGACTTCAACAGTTACTTCTATGCTAGGCAAAGATGCCTGGTTGGTAATTCTAGACTTAAAATTGGCTTACCTGCATATCCCAATCAGGGAATCTTGCAGAAGATACATCAGCCTCAAAGCAGGCTACTTGCATTACCAGTTCTGTGCACTGCCCTTTGGCTTATCTACTGCGCCCAGGGTCTTCACAAAGTGCCTGGCTCCAGTAATTGCATTTTGCAGACAAATGTTCAGATATATCCATACCTGGACGATTGTTTAATTCAGGCAGAAAACAGGGACATTCTTCTAAATCATGTGGCTTTTGTAAAAAGGGTGCTAACTTGTCTAGGGTACACCATAAATGAAAAGTCACAACTGGTACCCTCTCAAATTACTGCAAGCTTGAGTACAACTGCCCAGATAACTTACATTACGCCAGAAAAGCAAATTCATTTGGTAACTATAAACAGATGGCCACAAAAACCCTGCTATCTGCAAGACGAATTCTGCAAGCCTTGGGGTTCATGGCCTCCTGCATTCTTCTAATTCCATATGCAAGACTGCATATGAGGAAACTTCAGTGATACTTAAAAAGTTTATGGAGTCAACATTGTCACAGCCTGGAAACAATGATTCCTATCGTACCTTGCCTGCAACTAGAGTTCCTATGGTGGACAGAGGCCTGCCACCAAAAAGTACAGATGTCCTTCTAGGATGCATCTGCAGTCCTTACAAATGGGTTGTCCTGTCATCAGGCAGCCCTTCGGTCGGCCGGATTCCAAAGTCTGGGTCTGGCTTCGGCTGGTGTCGCACTTCACCCGACGTCATTGCGGCAGTTTTCGGGTATAAAGGCATCAGCCGACGCCATTTTCCTCAGTCTTTCTTGCCGCGTGGCGCCCGAAGCAGAAGTTGTTCGCAAGTGCCGGTCGGTCAGATCCAGAGATTACTACTACCGAATACTACTTCGAAGACTTCTATAAAGCTAAGTACCCCGTTGGGGACTCTTTCTTGCCTCAGCCGATGTCAGAGAAAGTTAATAACTGTTTATCTTGTGGGAAACAAATACCTCATAAAGATTTCCACTCCTATTGCATACATTGTTTAGGCCCAGACCACGACGTAGCAGCTTGTCTAGCCTGTGCTTCTTTTAACCGGCGGACGCTGAGACGTCGCTCGGATTTTGCTGAACAGATTTTCGGCACCGATTTTTGCCTACATTATGCAGTTGGATCCTCCGACTACGCAAATAACTAAAAAACGCAAAGAAAAGGACAGACACTCGCGGTCCGCGGTTTCGGCTGAAACCACGGCCAAGCAATCCACGAGTGTCTCTGTTTCAGCCGAAACCGAGCAAGCGGTTCTTTCTTCAGCCGATAACTTGCCTACCGAGGCCTCTTCTATTCTGGTAGAAACTGCTTCTGAAATCCAGCCTTCTGTTGCGATTTCACAGGATTTATCAGACACCATTCCACTAGATATTTCTACTCCTGCACGTGGAGCTGCTAGGCCTCCTCCAGCTATGTCTATTAAGGCCTTTGCCAGGGCTAAAGCAGCCAAAACTTCCAAACCAGTGCCTGCCAAGCCCCCCTCTCACAGGCCCAGCACCAGCTCCCATATGCTTTCTTTGGCACAGGATCTCATCACTTTAATCCGTGGATCCCAGCCTCATCCAGACAGGGCCTCTCTCCCTCCTCCAGAAAAGAGGCCTAGAGCAGAGCCCCCTGAGCCAGTAGCCACAGATGATTCTTCTGATGATTCAGAACATTCGGATCCTCCTGAGGCTTCTTATTCTCCTTACGAAGACTCTGATGCTGAGGAGTCCATCCCTTCAGCCTCTCCTCCTGAGGAATTTTACTTTGGGGAAACCTTGCATGCTATGAGGGAACAATTCCAGTGGCAGGGCCAGGATTTCTCAGACTCAAGAAAAAGGCTTAGGACCTTTCTACACTTACCACAGCATAGGCCTTTAGCTATTCCTCCAGTTCTATCTGTTGTTGATGATGCATTTAATGATGCTTGCACTTCTCCTGATACTTTACCTCCGGCTCCTGCTAAACCAGATAGGTACTACAGGGTCCCGGACACTCATCACCACTTATATAAGGCCCCTTTTGCAGATCCAGAGACTATCTCTCAGGGCCCTAAAGCTGTAGCAGCTACTTCTTCTAAAAACCCCCTCCCTCTGAAAGGGATTCCAGGTCCTTAGAGATGGGGTAAAAGTTTACACCTCTGCTACTTTGTCAGCTAGAGCTTTGAACTGCCAATTTCATATGATTCAATATCAAGAGTTTATGCTTGACCAGTTGACTAAAAAGCTGTCCTCTGAAGAATCTTTAGATAAAAAGTATGTTCAAGAAATGTTACATAACATTCAGCAGGTTAGTAACCATTCTTTAAAATGTGGCTATGATGCACTGGAGGCTTCCTTTAGATCAGCCATGACGGGCACAGTTATCAGGAGGCATGCATGGTTGAAAGAACAGGCATTACCAGACCATATCAAATCTAAGCTTTTGGATGCACCTATGGACAAGGTCAATTTATTTGGTGCCCCGCACAACAGGTTCTGAAAAAGATGGAAGAGAAAGCAAAATCTGTGCAAACAGTAAAAGATTTCTTACAAGTTCAACCTCCAAGGTTTAGCAGGAATTGGCCCTCCAAGAATTGGTCCTTTCCGGAGTCCTCTAAGGCACAAAGAGGCAGGAATAGGCGCTCTAGAGGCAGAAACCAATCCAGAGGTGCCTACAGGGGTCGCCAGTGGCAGGGTAACAACCAGCGAGGCACGGACACAGCCACCACTACAACAACTCAATCACAGTGACTTGGCGGTGGCACCGCCTACCAGGGAACAACTAGAAGCACCCTTAGGCGGAAAGCTAACCTTATTTTCAAGAATCTGGCACTGCATTACAAGAGAAAAATGGATTTTGCAAACTATAGACCAAGGTTACAGGTTCCATTTCCATACTCTACCAGGAAAGAGAGGAATGCCAAACCTACCGCCTACTCAAAGGGCAGAAGCTCTAAAACAAATATCTCAATTATTAAGAATGAGAGCTGTGGAAAAGGTACCATCTATGGAGCAAGGGAAGGGATTTTACTCCAGGCTCTTCCTGGTACCAAGAAAAGAAAACAAATGGAGGCCTATTCTAGATCTGCCCGCTCTAAACACATTCCTCATTGTTCCAAAATTCAAAATGCTGACTCTACAGCAGCTTCTTCCCATGCTGGGCAAGGAGTCTTGGCTGGTAACTCTAGATCTCAAGGAGGCATACCTGCACGTCCCCATAAGACCAATTTGCAGAAGATACCTCAGATTTCTTGCAGGATCAGAGCATTATCAATTCTCAGCATTGCCCTTTGGCTTATCTACTGCGCCCAGAGTGTTCACGAAATGCCTGGCATCAGTAATCGCTCATTGCAGACTTCAGGGAATTCAAATCTATCCCTACCTGGACGACTGCCTGATACAAGCGGACAACAAAAACAAATTAACAGAAGACTTACAAAGAGTCATGTACCTGCTACAAGCCCTGGGATACACAGTCAATACAAAGTCAAGGCTGATTCCATCCCAAATAATAAACTTTCTGGGTGCAGAACTGGACACATCAAAACAAATGGCATTCCTAACTGCAGAAAAGAAAGAACAACTTCCTCTCTACTTCTTGGCATTAACAAAGCAGAGCCATCTAACTGCAAGAAAAGTGTTACAAGCTCTAGGCTTCATGGCATCCTGCATAATTCTGGTCCCTCATGCCAGGCTTCATATGAGAAAGCTACAGTGGTACCTAAAGAATTTGTGGTCTCAGCACAAGCACAGCCTGGAAACCAAAATTCCAATGATCCCATGCCTGAAGCAAGAGTTCTTATGGTGGGCTCAGGCCTGTCAATCAAACACAGGACTGCCCTTCAGCAAAAGTCGTCCAAGACAAACTATCACGACAGATGCCTCAGACCTCGGTTGGGGGGCACACATGATGGACAAGTGCATTCAAGGCCTATGGACTCAAGACCAACTGCATCTGCACATAAATCTAAAAGAAATGATGGCAGTAAAATTGGCAATCCAGGCATTCAGACCTCTTCTCCACGAAGGCCAGCTGTTGATAAGGACAGACAACACCACAGTTATGTGGTACATCAACAAACAGGGAGGCACACACATACCCCCTATGCCAGCTGGCTCTAGACCTATGGGATGTGGCTCTGGGTTACAACCTTCAGTTACAGGCGATTTATGTACCAGGGAAGGAAAACATTCTAGCAGACATATTAAGCAGAACTATTACAGATGCCCACGAATGGATGCTGCATCCGGACATCTTCAAAGCCATCACAAGAAAATGGGGATTACCACAAATAGACTTGTTTGCATCCCCATACAATCACCAGTTGAAGAAATTCTGCACAAGGACTTACCACCCACTTGCTTGGAAGGTGGACTCCCTATCCTTCAGTTGGAAAAGCCTGACAGCATACGCATTCCCACCACTTCCTTTGATGCACAAGGTGCTTCTCAAGATCAAAGAGGAACGTCCGAGGATCATTCTGATAGCCCCAGACTGGCCAATACAACATTGGTACCCACTACTGAGGAGCATGTCCAGGGAACAAATATGGAAACTACCCCTGATCCCATTACTGCTGACACAGAACAACTACAACATTCTGCATCCAAGCCTAAAAACTCTGCAGCTAACTGCCTGGAACATTACATGACAGAAATTAACCCAAATTTATCCCAAAGGGTTAAAGACATAATACTGGAGGCTCGTAGACCTTCCACAAGAAAGAATTATGCAGCAAAATGGAAAAGATATCTCATCTGGAGTGCTGCAAAAGGGCACGAGGTGACACCGGTGAACATAGCCAACATCCTGGAGTACTTGGCTGAGCTCTACCACACAGGACTGTCCTATTCCTCCATCAAGATACATGCATCAGCTATTTCGGCACAATACAGCTTGGATCCTCCTGTCTTCTCGCATCCTCTGCTCAGACAGTTTCTGAGGGGAATTAAAAATGTAAAACCTCCCAGGAAACCTCCATTGCCAGCATGGGACTTGAACTTTGTGCTAGAAAAACTGACTCTGCCTCCTTTCGAGCCAGCAGCTACAGCAGACTTGCAATACTTATCCTGGAAGACTGCCTTCCTGCTGGCAATAACTTCAGCAAGAAGGGTCTCTGAACTACAAGCATTAATGGCAGTACAACCCTTCCTGATCTTCCATCAAGATAGTGTCCATGAGAACAAATCCTACATTTATGCCTAAGGTGGTATCCAGAGTCTCTTTAAATCAGGCTATCCACCTTCCTACATTCTTCCCCAATCCACAGAACAGGGAGAAAAGCTCTTGCATACCTTGGATGTACACAGGCAATTACGCTACTACCTGGAGAGGACAAAAAACAATAGAAAAACTGACCAGCTTCTGGTAGCTTATGCAACAGGAAAAGAAGGAAAACCAATTTCTAAACAGACAATCTCCAAATGGATAGGAAATTGCATTAGATTTTGTTACTCCTACCATGGAAAGAAAACTCCAGAGAACATCAGGCCTCACTCCACAAGGGCCACAGCCACTACCACAGCTTTCTTACGTGTAGTGGCTACCAAGGACATTATAGAGGCTGCTACTTGGACCTCCGTGCATACATTTGCCAAGCATTATAACTTACCTCTATACTCTAGATCCGCAGCTGGCTTTGCCACTGCTGTTTTGCAAGGGATCCTGACTACACCATAATCTATTCTCATTTTCTCCTCCCCTAGTTTAGCTATGGTATTCTACCCATTTGTAAGGACTGCAGATGCATCCTTGAAGGACATAGTACAGTTTTGTACCTACCATAAATGTAGATGTCCGAGAGGAATGCATCTGCAGTCAGATACCACCCTCCTTCCCCTCTGAGGTACTCCTAGGGTACTTACCAATCTTCAGCTAGCTTGGGGGGGGATCTATTATGGTGCATTTGTTTGTATATATGTACATACATGTTTATTTTGTGTTTGCTCTCTACTATTTGGAAACTTTGGCATTTATCCAAATTTAGCCTACCAAGAGGGCACCTGGCATCTGAGGCAAGAAACACTGAGGAAAATGGCGTCGGCTGATGCCTTTATACCCGAAAACTGCCAATAATGGCGTCTGGTGAAGTGCGACACCAGCGGCCAGACCCAGACTTTGCAATCCGGCCGACCGTAGGGCTGCCTGGCGACAGGACAACCCATTTGTAAGGACTGCAGATGCATTCCTCGGACATCTACATTTATGGTAGGTACAAAACTGTACTTTTGTACCTACCATAAATGTAGATGTCGATAGGTATGCATCTGCAGTCTAACATATGGGTTGTCCTGCCTCAGGCAGCCCTTCGGTCGGCCGGATTCCAAAGTCTGGTCTCGGCTGATGTCGCACTTCACCCGACGTCATAGCTGCTGTCAATGGTATAAAGGCATCAGCCGACGCCATTTTCCTCAGTGTTTCTTGCCCCAGATGCCAGGTGCCCTAGGAAGGCTAAATTTGGATAAATGCAAATGATTCCAAACAGTAGAGAGCAAATAAAATAAACATGTATATACATATATACAAACAAATACCATAATAGATTCCCCAGCTAGCTACAAGAAGGGCAAATACCCCAGGAGTACCACAGAGGGAAGGAGGGTGGTATCTGACTGCAGATGCATACCTCTCGGGACATCTACATTTATGGTAAGTACAAACTGTACTATGTCCTTCAAGGATGCATCTGCAGTCCTAACATATGGGTAGAATACCATAGCCAAACTGGGGAAGGAGGCACTAAGAAGATTATGGTGTAGTTAGATCCTTGCAAAACAGCAGTGGCAAAACCTGCTTGGGATCTGGAGTATAAAGGTAGATTATAATGCTTGGCAAATGCACGGAGCTCAAGTAGCAGCCTCTAAATGTCTTTGGTAGCCACTCAGAAGAAAGCTGTAGTGGCTGTAGCCCTTGTGGAGTGAGGTCTGATGTTTTCTGGAGTTGTCTTTCCATGAAAAGAGTAACAAAATCTAATGCAATTTCCTATCCATTTTCAAGAAAGAGTCCCCAACGGGGTACTAAGCTTTTTAGAAGTCTTTGGTAGTAGTAATCTCTGGTTCTGACCAACCGGCACTTGCGAACAGCTTCTGCTTCGGGCGCCACGCGGCAAGAAAGACTGAGGAAAATGGCGTCGGCTGATGCCTTTACACCCAATTGACAGCAGCTATGACGTCGGGTGAAGTGCGACCTCAGCCAAGGCCAGACCCAGACTTTGGAATCCGGCCGACCGAAGGGCTGCCTGAGGCAGGACAACCCATATGTTAGGACTGCAGATGCATCCTTGAAGGACATCAAGGGACTGCCATTCACTCCACCCCCTGCCGCCCAGACCCTAACTGCAGATGCATCAGACTATGCTTGGGGTGCTCATCTGGCAGGGAAGTGCATTCAGGGCAAATGGAGCCCAAATCAAATGCACCTTCGTATCAATCAGAGATGCTAGCTGTACAGAACGTGCTGACAGCCTTCAAGGACTACCTTCATTCAGGGCAATTAATGATAAAGGCAAACACCACAGTCATGTGGTACAAAAACAAGTAGGGGGGGGGAGTACACACCTACCCCCTTTGCGGACTAGCCATGGCATTGTGGAACACGACCTTGACCTACCAAATACAATTACAAGCTCAATTCCTGCCAGGAAAGCTGAATACTCTGGCAGACGAACTAAGCAGAAATCTCATAGACCCACATGAATGGAAATTGGAACCACGGATATTCATAATGTTAACACGCAAATGGGGGAGTCCAGACCTAGATCTTTTTGCCTCACCCCAGAACTATCAGTTGGACAAATTCTGCACAAGAACTCCTCACAAAGAGGCTGGAAAGTGGATGCTTTGTCCTTCAGCTGGAAAAACTTATCAGTCTATGCTTTTCTCCCTCTGCCTCTGCTCTCCAAAGTTCTACCAAGTCAAACAGGACAAACCAAAAATTATTTTGATTCCTCCAGACTGGCCTCGCCAACACTGGTACCCACTCCTGCACAGTGTCACACCTTCCACCGTGACACCTGCCTCAGACACCTTACTTACTGTCTCAGCAGAACAACCAAATTCTGCACAATCAGCTCCAAACTTTGAATCTTGCAATGTGGCTAATCGCCTAAATTCACCCTTAGCATCCCTCAGCAAACCTGTGATGGATGTTATTTTGGAGGCAAGAAGGCCTGGTACTAGAAAATCTTATGCTGACAAATGGAAAAGATTCTGTGCCTGGAATCACAAGGGATAAAGCACAGCAGTGCCAAATATTCCTCAGATTTTACAATAGTTAACTGAGATGCTTCACAAGGGCCTGTTGTCTTCCACAAAAATCCATGCCTCAGCCATTTCAGCTTATTGCAGTACAGAACCTTCCCTCTTATCTCATCCTCTGCTAAAGCAGTATCGCAGAGGGGCCAAAAACTTAAGACCACCCAGGAGAGCCCCAACCCCTGCCCGGGACCTCAATTTTGTATTAGAAAAACTCGCTTTCCCTCCTTTCGAGCCAGCTGCTACTACAGACTTAAAATTTCTCTCCTGGAAAACAGCTTTCCTTTTAGCAGTCACTTCAGCTAGAAGGATTTCCGAATTACAGGCTCTTATGGCAGTGGAGCCTTTCATTATTTTTCATGCGGACAGGGTGTCTCTCAGGATCAATCCATTCTTCATGCCTAAGGTGGTTTCCAGTGTGGCTCTTAATCAGACCTTTCATTTGCCAACTTTCTTTCCCAACCCACAGAATAAGGGGGAGCAGATTCTGCATTTATTGGATGTACACAGGCAACTTAGATTTTACTTAAACAGGACAAAATCTCTAAGAAAATCTGAACAACTACTGGTGGCATTTGCTGCAGGGGCAGAGGGAAAGGCTATTTCAAAACAGGCTATTTCCAAATGGATAAGCCATTGTATTCGTTTCTGCTATATGCACCATGGTAAAAGTATCCCCCAGGGGATCAGATCTCATTCCACCAGGGCTGCATCTACTTCTACAGCTTTTCTCAGAGGTGTTCCTACCAGAGACATTCTAGAAGCTGCTCAGTTCATACGTTCACCAAACATTACCATTTACCCTTCTCTAAATCCAGAGCTGGCTTTGCCGCTGCTGTCCTGCAGGGCTTTATAGCTGGTCCTAATGCTGTATAAATCCATCCTCCCAGTCATAGCTTTGGGAATCTACCCAAATGTAATGACTGCAACAGTGAAACGCGAAGAACATAGTACAGTTGTGTACACTTACAATAAATGTAGATGTTCAAGTGTATTCACTGTTGCAGTCCTGGTTACCCTCCCTCCAACCCCCTGATGCTCTTCATCTCACATTGCTGCAGTCCTTACTTATGGGTAGTCAGCTGTCCTCGGTCGGCCCGAATACCAAAGTATTAGGCTGACGTCGGTCATGGGCGCACAGCCCTGACATCAGAGCGTCGGTACAAAAGCATGACCGACGTCATATCCTCAGTCTTTTTTGCCGCATGGTCCGATGCAGAAGCAGCGTTGCAAGTGCCGTTCAGCTTTCTGAAATTTTTCGTTTTCGGAGTTTCAGACCGATACCAAGTTGGGCTAAGTACCCCGTTGGGGAACATTTTTGTTTTTTCTTGCCTCAGTTATTTACCGGATGTCAGAAAAAGTGAATAATTGTATTTCTTGTGGGAAGCAGATACCGCATAGGGGTTACCACTCGCTTTGTATTCCTTGCTTGGGACCGGAACACGACGTAGTTGGGTGTCGGTTTTGTGCTAGGTTTAATAAGTGCACTATTAAGAGAAGGCTAGATTGCGCTAGGTTAGTCTTTGGCAAGCGGTGTAATTATAATATGCTGTCGGATCCTCCGACGCCCGCTTCCACGAAGAAGCGTAAAGACAAATCTGTAAAGCCTAGGCAGGATGATTCGTCCGTTTCGGACGCCGGTCCTTTAGAGACTACAGTGGAACAGGTGGATCCGGCTGAAGTTTCTGTTGAGTCTCAGGGGGAAGCCTTGATTTTACAGGATGTGGCCTCACAGGAGTCAGGTCAGGCTGAAGGGGCCTCTCAGGTTACTATTCTCCCTTCTATGCCTAAGGGGGTTAGGCCTTCTGCTACTGTTTCTAGGGCTCCTTCTAAGGGCAGGTCTGTTTTGCCTTCTTCTGGTGTTAGTTCTGGTTCTTCAGGGTCTGTGCCTAAGAAGCATATGCTTAAAATGGCAGAAGATTTGATTACTTTAATTAGAGGTTCCATGCCCCCTCCTGATAAGAGGCCCAGGGTAGAGCCAGAGTTGGAAAGTTTGGAGCAGGCCTCAGATGATTCTGAGTCTTCTGCTGAAGACATTCAAGATTTTCCTCCTTATTCGGATTCCGATGCAGAGGATTCCACTCCTTCTGCTTCCCCTCCAGAGGATTTTTCATTTTCAGAAACCTTACACTCTGAGGGAACATTTTAAGTGGGAAGGACAGGATTACTCAGATTCCAGAAAGAGGCTTATGGAGTTCTTGTTTTTACCACAGCATAGACCCTTGGCTATACCTCCTGTTTTGGATGTTGTTCAGGATGTTTTTTCGGAGGCCTCATTTAATCCAGATTCTATGCCTCCTGCACCAGTTAAACCGGACAGGTATTATAGGGTACCTGAGGCTCATAAATATCTATATAAGAGTCCTAGGGCGGACCCAGAAACTATTAGTCAGGGGCCTAAGGGTGTTAGGGCTTCTGTTGTAAAGAATCCGGTTCCTCTAGATAAGGAAGCTAGAGCTTTGGACAGATGGGGTAAGAAGGTGTATACCTCTTCTACTTTAGCAATGAGGGCTTTAAATTGCCAGTTTCATATGTTGAAATATCAGAATTTCCTCCTTTCTCAGCTAAAATCTAAAGTGGATGCTTTGGCAGAGGGCATAGAGTGTAAAGAATTGCAAGATTTGGTGCATGTTTCTGAACAGGTGGGGAAACATTCTTTGCAGTGTGGCTTTGATGCCTTACAGGCTTCTTCTAGAGTGGCTGCCACTGGTTCAGTTCTTCGTAGGCACGCCTGGCTTAAGGATCAGAATTTATCTGAGCATGTTAAATCTAGAATTCTGGATGCCCCTTTGCAGTCTTAAGTTTTGTTTGGTCCCCCTGTGGAGTCTGATTTGAAGAAAATGGAGGACAAGGCTAAGTCTATGCAGACTGTTAAAGATTTTTTGCAGGTGCAACCTCCTAAGTTTAGTAGAAATTGGCCTGCTAAGGGGTGGACGTATCCTTCTTCTGATTCTCTGTCTAGGGGTAGATCTAGGCGTGGTAGGGGCAGAGCTCAGAGTACCTTCAGGCCTAGAACATGGAGTTCGCCTGCTCAATCTGCTGGTGAGGGTAGGGGCCAGTCCTTTCGTAAACAGGCCCAATGACCTGCATTTTCAGCTGCCAGATTCTTCTTGCCTGGCAGCTCCTTTGGGAGGAAAACTAGCTCTCTTCAAGCAAAACTGGCTTTTAATCACCCAAGACAAATGGGTGTTGGACATTATAAACAAGGGTTACAAGTTTTATTTCCATACATTGCCTCCTTTCAAAGGTATGCCAGACATTCCTCCTCGGCAAAGGATAGAGGCTCACAAACAGATTTCATTACTTCTTCACATGGGAGCTATACAGCCAGTACCTCTATCAGAAGTGGGTCTAGGATTTTATTCCCGCCTGTTTCTAGTACCAAAGAAAGGGAACACGTGGAGACCGATTTTGGATTCATCTCTCCTCAACACTTATTTGGACATTCCAAAGTTCAAAATGTTGACATTACAACAGCTTTTACCTCTGCTGGGAAAAGATCACTGGATGGTAACTCTGGATCTAAAAGAGGCTTATCTTCATGTTTCTATCAGGCCCAGTTGCAGGAAGTACCTGCGTTTTCGTGCTGGAAATTTACATGATCAGTTCTCTGCATTGCCCTTTGGCTTATCTACTGCGCCCAGAGTGTTCACAAAGGTTCTGGCTCCAGTGATAGCCTTTATCAGGATGGAAGGAATACAGATTTATCCTTATTTGGACGATTGCCTGATTATTGCACAAGACAAGGACAAGCTTCTTCAGCATCTACAGTATGTGATGGTAGTGTTAAGATGCCTAGGGTATTCTGTGAACGAAACAAAGTCCAGTCTAGTACCCTCTCAGGACATGTGCTTTCTGGGTGTGAGACTGAATACAGCTTCCCAGATGGCCTTTTTGACCCCGGACAAACAGAAAAGCCTTTCACTTTATTTCCATCAAATGTCTCTACAGTCCAGGCTGACTGCAAGGACAGTCCTTCAAGCCTTGGGGTTCATGGCATCTTGTATTCTGGTGCTTCCCAATGCCAAATTGCATATGAGGAAGCTTCAATGGTATCTCAAAAATGTATGGACACAACACTGCCAAGATCTAGACACTGTCATTCAGATAATACCTTGCATTCAGAAGGAATTTTTGTGGTGGGCTCAGGAATGTCACCTAAACAAGGGACTATCTGTGACCCGACCAGAGGCGAGTCAGATTCTAACGACAGATGCCTCTGACAAGGCTTGGGGAGCACACCTCAATGGAAAATGGGTGCAAGACACGTAGCCTGCCAGACTTCAACATTTGCATATCAACTTGAAGGAGATGTTAGCAGTCCAATTTGCATTGATGGCTTTCAAGGATTTACTTCACCCAGGGCAGGTGTTGATTCTAACAGACAACACAACTGTCATGTGGTACATCAACAAGCAAGGGGGAACTCATTCGTACCCTCTTTGCAGACAAGCGATGATTTTGTGGGAGACAGCTCTCAGTTACAACCTCAATCTTCAGGCAAGATTTCTACCAGGAGCACAGAACTCCTTAGCAGATGTATTGAGCAGACAAATAGTGGATCCTCACGAGTGGAAATTGGATCCTCATGTATTTCAAAAGTTGACAGTGTCATGGGGAACTCCAGACATAGATCTGTTCGCTTCTCCACTAAATTACCAGTTGCCAAAGTTTTGCACAAAAGGTTTCATCCCACAGCTTGGAAGGTGGACGCTCTGTCATTCAGTTGGAACAATCTTCATGTATATGCCTTTCCACCTCTACCTCTTCTGCCCAAGGTTCTCTTGAAGGCCAGACAAGACGAGCCATCCATGATTCTGATAGCACCGGATTGGCCTCGACAACACTGGTACCCACTACTGAGGAGTTTGGTACGAGAGCCTCCATGGCCTCTGCCTTTGATTCCGCACCTTTTGTCTCAGGAGGGCAATCACTTTCTCAATGTCAGAATTCAGTCTCTGCATCTAACAGCCTGGCATATTCTGTTTTAGACTCTGGAGGTTCTCAGCTTCCACAACAAGTTTTGAATGTTATTTTGGAGGCCAGGAGGCCTAGTACAAGTAAAGTTTATGCTGATAAATGGAGGAGATTTTTTTTATTTGGAGCAAAGGGAAGGACTTTGATGTTTCCAAGCCTAATTTGAGTGCTTCTTTACAATATCTTACTGAGTTATTGGACAAAGGTTTGTCCTTCTCCTCCATAAAGGTTCATGCTGCAGCCATTTCGGCTAATTATGACTGTGACCCTCCTTTATTCTCTCATCCTTTGTTTAAGCAGTTTCTCAGAGGGGCAAAGAACATAAGACCCCCACGTAGAGCTCCTACCCCTGCTTGGGATCTCAATTTTGTGTTGGAAAAACTTACTCTACAACCTTTTGAGCCTGCAGCTACTGCTGAGAAAGTATTTGTCATGGAAGACTGCTTTTTTGTTGGCCATTACTTCTGCAAGAAGGGTTTCTGAATTACAGGCCCTTATGGCAGTGGAGCCTTTCTTGATTTTTCATAAGGATAGGGTATCTTTGCGTACTAATCCGTCCTTTATGCCTAAAGTGGTTTCCAGTGTGGCCTTAAACCAAACTATTCATTTGCCTACTTTTTATGCAAATCCCCAAAATAAAGGGGAGAAGATTTTGCATACTTTGGATATTCACAGGCAGTTGCGTTATTATTTGAGCAGAACCAGGGAGTTCAGACAAGTCTCAGCAGTTGTTTGTTTCTTTTGCTTTGGGTTCACAGGGTAAACCTGTTTCAAAACAAACTATTTCTAAATGGATTGGGTTTTGTATTTCTTTTTGTTATTCCCATCATGGTAAGGAGATTCCGGCTGGAATCAGACCTCATTCCACTAGAGCTACTGCAACTTCTACTGCCTTTCTAAGGGGGGTAGCTACAAAGGATATTTTGGAAGCAGCCACTTGGAGTTCAGTACATACTTTTTCTAAACATTACCACCTTCCTCTTTATTCTAAGTCTAGGGCTGGATTTGCCACTGCAATACTACAGGGCATTTTAGCAGCCCCTAATGCTTTATGATTTTGCCAACCTCCCTTTCCGTTGCTTTGGGATTCTACCCATAAGTAAGGACTGCAGCAATGTGAGATGAAGAACATAGTACAGTTTTGTACCTACCATAAATGTAGATGTTCGAAGATCCACATTGCTGCAGTCCAGTTTTCCCCTCCCTCCTTCCCTCTGTAGCTTAGCATGGTTATATGGTTTGGGTGATGGCTGTAGTTGGGCATATCTTTTGGGAAGGTACTCTGTTTTTTGGCTGTGGCCT
Organism: Protopterus annectens; assembly: GCF_019279795.1. Lineage (NCBI taxonomy): Eukaryota > Metazoa > Chordata > Ceratodontiformes > Protopteridae > Protopterus > Protopterus annectens. Next base: position 840,103,740 of record NC_056737.1, read on the forward strand.
TTCTTTTAGGGCCTTCTGACATCTGGGGCAAGAAAAGACTGAGGATATGACGTCGGTCATGCGCTTTTGTACCCTGACGCTCTGATGTCAGGGCTGTGCGCCCATGACAGACGTCAGCCTAATACTTTGGTATTCGGGCCGACCGAGGACAGCGGACTACCCATAAGTAAGGACTGCAGCAATGTGGATCTTCGAACATCTACATTTATGGTAGGTACAAAACTGTACTTTTCTCTTACTATACCTCCACTTCCTTTACTATGCTTAAGTATTTTTGGTGCGTTTGCTTTTGTTTGGAGGTATATTATTTTTGTATATTTAATTACTTAAATATTTGGCTCCCCATTTGAGGGGCACCTGACATCTGGGGCAAGAAAAACTGATGTAATGGCATCTGCTGCATGTTTTATACCCCTGATGACCTGACGTCATGGAAGAAGACAGCAACCGATGCAGGACCCAAGACTTTGTTAATCAGGCCGACTGAGGGCAACCTGCCAGCAGATTACCCCAAATGTAATGACTGCAACAGTGAATACACTAACATCTACATTTATGGTAAGTGTACACAACTGTACTTTAGTTTTTCTACAGTCAGTGTGAAGTCTGTCCTACAGTGTTAATTTCACACATGGGAATTGTGAAAATATGTGGTTTATTAGAATCTGTTCAGTGTGTACATGTTTTAAATAATTTTATTAAAAATTTTACTTCCCTCTGTTGTGGGTGTTATTTAAGAAAGTACTTTTAGTAACCTGGTGTTTATACTTATGACAACACCAGGGCCACTCCGAAAAGCCTTATGGCTTGTATTGCATGCTACCATTTATATCTATTTATTTTACGCAATGTAATTGAACACCCCTTTTGACGGGCATTGTGGTAATTGACTGGTAGCAGCCGTTGGCTTGTAATTTGGGAAATCTGTGCCGGTCTTGCCCAAGAGTGTGTGAGAGAGAGAATGTCTGTTTTATTTATTTAACATCTGTTTACTGGGAAAGTCTGACTTGGAACAATGCCAATTTTCAGCAGAGGCACGGGGAGCAGTGCTCCAGATGCATGTCTTTGTAACATGGGAGGAAACTGGGGTACCTGGAGAAAACCCACACAACCGCAGGGAGGACATGCAGACTCTGCACAGAAGGCACTCCAGCCGAGAATTGAACCAGAGAACCTTGCTCCTGAGGCAACAATGCTACCGCTGCACCACTGTGCCGTTGAGTGAGTTTGTCAGATACCTAGAATTGGAACACAGTGCTCTGTAGTGGTTAGTGTGAAGATTCATTTGGGGACCTGGAATGAAGCATAGTCCATTCCCAAATTGTGTATTTTTTCTCTGCTTTTAGTGATGCTCCCTTACTGGAGATGGTGGTCAGAATTGAGGCTCCTTAGTTACTGCCCCAGGTTTAAGTGGGGTCATCTCAGCATGTTAAGAAACCTGAATCCCATTAGAAACAACGTTATTCATATAACACTATTCAGCAGATGTGTAGCAAAGTCATCTAAACTAGTAGCACATTGCAAAAGTTCCACATGAAGTTTCGTCCTTATTTCTAAATTCTGAAGACTAAACTACTAGACTTGACCAACTTTTTCCAGAGTTTCTTAACCAGTTGCCAATTTTATGCAGTGGTGGTGTGTGTAGAATAAGACAAGGTGCTCTTGTTAGTGTTAGCAGCCAGAGACACTAAAGCTTGATCAGCTGGCAAAGGTGGAAAGAGCTGCACAATCAATAAGTCGCGTATTTCCTCATAGCCTTTTTCGAAACTGGTTCACTAGCCAAAGGGGTTTTACATGCAGTTTTATAGGCATCTTCTAAGGCCTGTGACAGACGGAAAATCCAAATCATTTTGAACGTAATCCTCAAGATCATATTCTGCCAGTCCCTGGTGTAGCCCCTGATTGCTTAGTCAAATACATCTATAAACCTAGCTACTAGCTTCTGTGAAAGGTGAACCTTTAATTGGGTTTTTGAAACTCTTCGCCTTCAGAAGAAACTGATGCAGACAGAAAACATTTGAGTCTGTCCAGAGTCTCCATCAAATTCTGCAGCATTAGACTGATCTCTAGAGAAAGTAGCCCCTATTCTGAATAGGAGCGCTTGGTTGAGGAAATCACATCAGCCCTCTATACATAGTAACCTGATTGTCATGTGGTGAAGATTTTGTTCTTGCTATGAATTATACCAGAGGACAAAATGTCTGGGCCATTGTATTATGCCTGGCAAGGAGGCTCACCTCTCCTGTACCTAAAGGGTTTGGTTCTCCCATACTTTAACCAGGTACTGTTGTGGCCCTAGACTACATCTGACCCCTGCATCATGGAGGGCTGCAGGCTCACACCAGTGTGTGACTGGAGTAAAAGTATAAATGGTCTGCAGAAGGGGGCAATAATTTCAGTATCCATTAGGTTAGGGGAAAACATCAGCCAGAGTAATGCACTGACACTATTAAAAGCTGACTTTGGGCAGCTATACCAAAAAAAAAAACTATTCCTACACCGTAAATAGGGTAAACTGCATACAAGGTTAAAGACACACCAACTAATAATCCACAGAAAAAAGAACAGAGGTCCAGATCCACTCAAAAATACTGTTTGAGTGCTTTCATCTCTCTAATGGAAACTTCCTCAGAATGAAGTACACATTAACAATCACCTGTGCAAATGAAATTTCTTAAAGCAACAACGCCATAAAATATAAAGGCATAATATAAAAGCATAAAATATCTATTCTAAAACACACATTGCGTAAGAGTGAACAAATGAATACATATTAACTTCACATTCACATGTGAACACTCTGAAAAACAGTTTGACATATTAAAGCCTACTTTATAGAAAAAATTGTGCTTTGAATCTTAAAACAGAACTGATGGACACAGCACTGTTTAGTCCTGGGCTCACTGTTGCATTTGTTTTAATTTGCCATTTCAGTTCTGCTAATTCCAGGAAGTCATTCAAGGGTCCCTCTCTTTCTCCTAGATTAATTTGTTCAGTAACCACAAACTTAAAAGTTATGTTCTTCAATGACATTAATATGGACTGCTAATGCATTTTTTCATCCTTCCTATTAATATCATAATAATGCTGATAAATCCTACTCTGTAATGCATGTTTCATTTTGCCAATGTAGTAACAAGGACATATTGAGCATAGAGCCAAATACACCACGCTTTTGCTGTTACATGCCATTTTCCCTTTTTTATCAAAATGTCTTTCCCTTTAAGAAAACAGTATCCACATTTAACCATACCTACTACCTTTATCCAGCCCCTATTTGTCTCTCTCCATGTTTTTTTATACTACAATCTCTCTTGTATACAATGTTCGGGGCTAGTCCTACTAACTGTAACTGGTCTGCATCAATGCTGAAGATGTTCCAGTTGTGTTGAATGATATTCTTAATATAAAAATACTGGTTAAACTTAAATAGCAGATTTCTTGAAGGTATTACTACTAACTTGTCCTACCTCATTTTGAATACCTCCCCCTGATGTTCTTCATCTCACATTGCTGCAGTCCTTACACTTGGGTAGTCCGCTGTCCTCGGTTGGCCCGAATATCAAAGTATAAGGCTGACGTCGGTCAAGGCGCATTTGACTGACATCAGGACGTCCGGGTACAAATGCGCATGACCGACGTCATATCCTCAGTCTTTTTTGCCGCATGGTCCGATGCAGAAGCAGCGTTGCAAGTGCCGGTTGGCGTTCTGAAATTTTTCGAATTCGGAGTTTCAGACAGAGTCAAAGTTGGCTAAGTACCCCGTTGGGAATATTTTAGTTTTTCTTGCCTCAGTGGTTTACGGATGTCAGAAAAAGTGAATAACTGTATTTCTTGTGGGAAACAGATACCGCATAGAGATTATCATACTTTGTGTATTCCTTGTTTAGGGCCTGAGCACGACGTTGTTGGGTGTCGCTCTTGTGCTAGATTCAATAAGCGCACTATAAAGAGAAGGTTAGATTGTGCCAGGTTAGTCTTCGGGAAGCAGTGTAATTATAAAATGCCGTCGGATGCTCCGACGCCCGCTTCTTCTAAGAAGCGCAAGGACAAAGCTGCTAAGCCTAGGCTAGAAGAACCGTCCGTTCCGGACGCCGGTTCTTTAGAGGTGTCGGTGGAGCCGGTGGTTCCGCCGGAGGTTTCTTTGGAGTCCCAGGGAGAGACTTTGTTATTGCAGGATGTGGCCTCTCAGGAGGCAGGTCAGGCCGAAGGGGCTTCTCAGGTTACTGTACTCCCCTCCCTTCCTAGGGTGGTTAGGCCCTCTCCTTCTGTTTCCAAGGCTTCTCCCAGAGGCAGGCCAGGTTTAGCTTCAGTTGGTGTCACCCCTAGTTCTTCAGGAACTGTGCCCAAGAAGCATATGCTTAAAATGGCAGAAGATTTGATTGCTTTGATTAGAGGTTCTTTGCCCCCTCCTGATAAGAGGCCAAGGGTGGAACCTGAGCTAGGGAGTTTTGAGCAGGCTTCGGATGTTTCAGAGTCTTGGCTGAAGACTTGCAGGAGTATTCTCCTTATTCTGATTCTGATGTGGATGATTCTACTCCTTCTGCTTCTCCTCCTGAGGATTTTTCTTTTTCAGAGACTCTTCATTCCATGAGGGAGCATTTTAAGTGGGAAGGTCAGGACTTCTCTGATTCCAGGAAAAGGCTTAGGGAATTTTTGTTTTACCCCAGCATAGGCCTTTGGCTATTCCTCCTGTTCTGGATGTGGTGGAAGATGTTTTGCAGAGGCTTCTCTTAATCCTGATTCTTTGCCTCCTGCTCCTGTTAAACCGGATAGGTATTACAGGGTGCCTGAAGCTCATAAGTATCTTTTAAGAGTCCTAGGGCAGACCCAGAAACTGTTAGTCAGGGGCCTAAAGGTGTTAAGGCTTCTGTTGTCAAAAATCCGGTTCCTCCAGATATAGAGGCCAGGGCTTTGGATAGATGGGGAAAGAAAGTTTATACTTCTTCCACCCTAGCTATGAGGGCTTTGAATTGCCAGTTTCACATGTTGAAATACCAAAACTATCTCCTTTCACAATTGAAGTCTAAGGTAGATGCTCTGGCGGAAGGTATTGAGTGTAAAGAGTTACAAGATTTAGTACATGTTTCTGAACAGGTGGGTAAGCATTCTTTGCAATGTGGTTTTGATGCTGTACAGGCCTCGTCTAGGGTGGCTGCCACTGGGTCAGTTCTTCGCAGGCACGCCTGGCTGAGGGATCAGAATTTATCTGACCATGTTAAGACAAGGATTTTAGATGCTCCTTTACAATCTGATGTGTTGTTTGGTTCTCCTGTTGAGGCAGTCTTAAAGAAAATGGAAGACAAGGCTAAGTCTATGCAGACTGTTAAAGATTTTTGCAGGTTCAGCCTCCAAGTTTAGTAGAAATTGGCCTACCAAGGGGTGGACGTATCCTTCTTATGATTCCCAGTCTAGGGGTAGGTCTAGGCGTGGTAGGGGCAGAGCTCAGGGCTCTTTCAGGCCTAGAACAGGGAATTCACCTGCACAGTCTTCGGTGAGGGCAGGGGTCAGTCCTTTCGTAAACAGACCCAATGACCTACCTTTTCAGCTGCCAGAGCCTTCTCGTCTGGCAGCACCTTTGGGAGGAAGGTTGGCACTTTTCAAGGAAAATTGGAGTTTGATTACCCAAGACAGATGGGTATTGGATATCATACACCACGGTTACAGGTTTTATTTCCATACCTTGCCTCCTTTCAAAGGCATGCCAGACGTTCCTCCTCAACAAAGAATAGAGGCTCACAAACAAATTTCTCTGTTACTTCAAATAGGGGCCATACAGCCGGTCCCTATGCCAGAAGTGGGCCTAGGATTTTATTCTCGCCTGTTCCTAGTACCAAAGAAAGGGAACACGTGGAGACCAATTTTGGATTTAGCTACCCTCAACACTTATCTGGACATTCCCAAGTTCAAAATGTTGACGTTACAACAGCTTTTACCTCTGCTGGGCAAAGATCATTGGATGGTAACTTTGGATCTCAAGGAGGCTTACCTTCATGTTCCTATCAGACTGAGTTGCAGGAAGTATCTGCGTTTTCGAGCTGGGACTTCTCATTATCAGTTCTCTGCATTGCCCTTTGGCTTATCTACTGCGCCCGGAGTGTTCACGAAAGTTCTGGCTCCAGTGATAGCTTTCCTCAGGCTAAAAGGAATACAGATCTATCCTTATTTGGACGATTGCCTGATTCTGGCTCAAGGAAGGGACGAGCTTCATCATTTGGAATATGTGATAGCAGTGCTAAGATGCCTGGGGTATTCTGTGAACGAAATAAAGTCCAGTCTAGTACCCTCTCAGGACATGTGCTTTCTGGGTGTAAGACTGAATACAGCATCCCAGATGGCCTTTTTGACCCCGGACAAACAAGAATCTTTCCCTTTACTTTCATCAATTGTCTCATCAGTCCAGGCTGACTGCAAGGACAGTCCTTCAAGCCTTGGGGTTCATGGCATCTTGTATTCTGGTGCTTCCCAATGCCAAACTGCATATGAGGAAGTTACAATGGTATCTCAAAAATGTATGGACACAGCACTGCCAGGATCTGGACACTGTCATTCAAATACCTTGCATTCAAAAGGAATTGTTGTGGTGGGCTCAGGAATGTCACCTAAACAAGGGACTCTCTGTGACCTGGCCAGAGGCGAGTCAGATTCTAACGACAGATGCCTCAGACAAAGCTTGGGGAGCTCATCTGAATGGAAAGTGGATACAAGACAAGTGGCCTGCCAGACTACAACATCTACATATCAACTTGAAGGAGATGTTAGCAGTCCAGTTTGCATTAATAGCTTTCAAGGATTTTCTTCTTCCAGGGCAGGTGTTGATTCTAACAGACAACACAACTGTCATGTGGTACATCAACAAGCAAGGGGGAACACATTCTTATCCTCTATGCAGGCAAGCAATGATTTTGTGGGAGACTGCTCTCAGTTTACAGCTAAATCTTCAGGCAAGGTTTCTGCCGGGAGCACAGAACTCCTTAGCAGATGTGTTGAGCAGACGAATTATGGATCCCCACGAGTGGAAATTGGATCCTCATGTATTTCAGAAATTGACAGTGTCATGGGGAACTCCAGACATAGATCTGTTCGCTTCTCCACTAAACCACCAGCTGTCAAAGTTTTGCACGAAAAGGTTTCATCCCACAGCTTGGAAAGTGAATGCTCTTTCTTTCAATGGGAGCAATCTTCATGTGTATGCCTTTCCACCTCTGCCTCTCCTCCCAAAGGTACTACTAAAGGCCAGACAGGACAAGCCAAGGATGATTTTGATAGCTCCAGATTGGCCTCGACAGCATTGGTACCCATTACTGAGAAGCCTGGTACGGGAGCCTCCATGGCCTTTGCCTTCGATTCCACACCTGTTGTCTCAGGAGGACAGTCATTTGCTCAATGTCAAGCTTCACTCTCTTCACCTAACAGCCTGGCATATTCTGTTTTGAACCATAGTGGGTCTCAACTTCCACAGCAAGTTTTGAATGTTATTTTGGAAGCTAGAAGGCCTAGTACAAGGAAAGTGTACGCAGATAAATGGAAGAGATTTTTATTTTGGAGTGCAGCAAAGGATTTTGATGTTTCTGAGCCTAATTTGTGTGGCTCTTTAATATCTTACTGAGTTACTGGACAAAGGTTTGTCCTTCTCTTCTATTAAGGTTCATGCTGCAGCAATTTCGGCTCACTATGATTGTGACCCACCATTGTTTTCTCATCCTTTGTTCAAGCAATTTCTTAGAGGGGCAAAGAATATAAGACCCCACGTAGAGCTCCTACTCCTGCTTGGGATCTCAATTTTGTGTTGGAGAAACTCACTCTACAACCTTTTGAGCCTGCAGCTACTACCGAGTTGAAATATTTATCATGGAAGACTGCTTTTTTGTTGGCCATTACCTCTACAAGAAGGGTTTCTGAGTTGCAGGCCCTTATGGCGGTTGAGCCTTTCTTAATTTTCCATAAGGATAGGGTATCTTTACGTACTAATCCTTCCTTTATGCCTAAAGTGGTTTCTAGTGTGGCTTTAAACCAAACTATTCATTTGCCTACTTTTTATGCAAATCCCCAAAATAAAGGGGAAAAGATTTTGCACACTTTAGATGTACACAGGCAGTTGCGATATTATTTGGACAGAACTAAAGGGTTCAGGCAGTCTCAGCAGTTTTGTTTCTTTTGCTTTGAGTTCTCAGGGCAAGCCTGTGTCAAAACAAACTATTTCTAAGTGGATTGGGTTTTGCATTGCTTTCTGTTATTCCCATCATGGCAAGGAGATTCCAGCTGGGATTAGGCCTCATTCCACTAGGGCTACTGCCACTTCGACAGCTTTTTTGAGGGGGGTGGCAAGTAAGGATATTTTGGAGGCAGCTGCTTGGAGTTCAGTGCATACTTTCTCTAGGCATTATCACCTACCACTTTATTCTAAATCTAGGGCTGGTTTTGCCACTGCTGTTTTGCAGGGCATTTTGGCAGCTCCTGCTTCCTTATAGTTTGGCCATCCTCCCTTACCTCTGCTTTGGGATTCTACCCAAGTGTAAGGACTGCAGCAATGTGAGATGAAGAACATAGTACAGTTTTGTACCTACCATAAATGTAGATGTTCAAGATCCACATTGCTGCAGTCCAATTTACCTCCCTCCTTCCCTCTGTAGTTAGAGGCGGTTGTGTGGGTTGGGTTGTCAATATGGTGTATATTGTATATATTGTACATATTTTTAGTGCTAGGATGGTTGGTTGTTTGTTTGCTGTCTTTTGGTTTTGACCTTTCTTTTTAGGGTCTTCTGACATCTGGGGCAAGAAAAGACTGAGGATATGACGTCGGTCATGCGCATTTGTACCCTGACGTCCTGATGTCAGTCAAATGCGCCTTGACCGACGTCAGCCTTATACTTTGATATTCGGGCCGACCGAGGACAGCGGACTACCCAAGTGTAAGGACTGCAGCAATGTGGATCTTCGAACATCTACATTTATGGTAGGTACAAAACTGTACTTTCCAAGCAGGGGTATAAAATGTCCACCCAACCTTTTCTGGGTAACTTCTTGGAGAATGTTCCCCACATAACTCACAAGATGGCCCCTATTTTTCAGCACATCTCCCAGGATGTTCATTTGTGTGATAAACTCTTCTTGTTAGGAAATCATCCTAGCCAGTCTAAACCCCTTGTCCCTTTACCAATGCCTTCTTTTGGTGTAGGGTGACTGCTATCAAAATGTAAAAGGCTATTTGAGAATGTGGGTTTCCGGAAAATGGAGTTGAACTGTCGTTTGATAGGGTCTTTCAATGGTTATATCTAAGTAATGGACAGCAGATTCAGTAATCTAATGTGTAAATGCTAAAAACTCAGTACTGTTGTCCAAATCTAAGAAATGGCAAAGTTTTCCCTGGTGGTCTACCCCAAAAATTTATTATGATGTCAAAGAATCTGCCATTAAATTACCAGTCTTTGGCAAAGGGACTGTTGAGTATAAATTCCATTTCCCAGTATGCTAGTACATTGTTGGCATAAATGGGGGCACATGCCGCCCCCATTGCCACACCTTGAACTTGTACGAATAACTGATGTTCAAAAGTTATATTAGTGTCCAGAACAATTTCTTTTAATGTTCTTAGTGTAAGAATAGAGTTGTGACTGTGTTGAATACTGGCAGAGATACTGGCAAACCAGTCTATACCAGTTTCATGTGGAATCATGGAAAATGGATCTTTAATGTCAGTTGTCATAAAGACAAGGTTGTCATTGTACATTTTTTTTTGTTGATTTTCGACAAAATCCCATTAATCTTTTAGTATCCAGGGGCAGATAATGCACCCTTTAGTTGACCATGTATGTATTTCACAATAGGAAAAGTTTTTGATGCACGATTATCAACAGTGGGTCTCAGTGGTGGGTCTTCTAAATCTTTATGAATCTTGGGGATCCCAATTATTGGTATTGTGGCATTTTTTAGACCTAAGATGGTATTCTTCCAGTTTAATTTGCTGATTCATAAGCAGTTCTTCCAATATGTCAACTTTGTAACAAATGTTTTTCTCATGTAAACTGATTTCCCTGTATGCATCCCCAAACAAATGATTAAACATTTTGTTTGTATATGTATCATGATTCATAATCACAAGACCCCCGCCTTTATCTGGTTTCATGACCCATATTTCTGAATTTTGAGAGCTGTCTTTTAATAATGTCATCTCTGACTTAGGTTGTTACCCTGTGTGTTGACCCCTTTTTTAAGCAAATCTGTCTTTCTCCCATATTTTTTCAAAAATGGCCACATTAGGATGTAAAGTGGGGTTAAATGTACTGGGTTTATCATGCATGTTGAAATTCAACCCTTTGAAAAAGAAATCAAAATTCAACTTCCTAGTCGTTCCAGATCAGTTAGTTTGGTCAAGGGAAGCTTTCTTGTCCGGTACAAAAGTTAAACCTTTTCGAAACAGTTCTGCTACCTGTTCATTAAATGCAATGTTACTGTAATTATATACCTTAAAATCTCCACCTTTGTTTTTCAAAATAACTACATTGTTGTCCTGGTCTTTCACTGGAATCTGCCCCTTCCAGTTGCCCCTGGAATGTACAGGGTACTGGTAGTTGTAGTTGTGGTTATAATATATCACTCCCTCCTCTGGTTCCTCAGTATCTCTGACGACCTCGGGGGCGGGTTCTCTAAAGGATTTTGAATATTTTCCATATTGTCACCATTACTGTTAGACTGGCTAGGATGACTTGCGAACAAGAAGAGTTTGTCACACAGACGGACATCCTGGGAGATATGCTGGGAAATGGGGGCTATCCTGTGAGTTATGTGGGGAACATTCTCCAAGAAGTTACAAAGAGAAGGTTGAGTCGACATTTTATACCCCTGCTTGGAACAGGGGGAGGTATTCAAATTGAGGTAGGACAGGTTAGTAGTAATAGCTTCAAGAAATCAGCTATTTAAGTTTAACCAGTATTTTTATAATAAGAATATCATTCAACACAATTGGAACATCAGCATTGACGCAGACCAGGTACAGTTAGTAGGACCAGCCCCGAACATTGTATACAAGAGATTGTAGCATAAAAAAAGATGTTGGAGAGAGACAAACAGGGGCCAGATAAAGGTGTAGGTATGGTTAAATGTGGATACTGTTTACAGTGCCAGCACATTCTTAAAGGGAAAGCTATTTTGATCCTTACCTATGGGAAATGTATTATAAAAGGGAAAATGTCATGTAACAGCAAATGCGTGGTGTATTTGGCTCGATGCTCAATATGTCCTTGTTACTACATTGGCAAAATGAAAAATGCATTACGGAGTAGGATTTATCAGGATTATTATGATATTAATAGGAAGGATGAAAACATTGCATTAGCAGGCCGTATTAATGCCAATGAAGAACATAGGTTTAAGCTTGTTCTTGAACAAATTAATGTAGGAGAAAGAGGGGGGCCCCTTGAATGACTTCCTGGAATTAGCAGAACTGAAATGTCAAAACAAATGCAACAGTGAGCCCAGGACTAAACAGTGCTGTGTCCATCAGTTCTGTTTTAAGATTCAAAGCATAATTTTTTTCTGTAAAGTAGGTTTTAATATGTCAAACTGTTTTTAAGTGTTCACATGTGCACGTAAAGTTATGTATTCCTTTGTTCGTTCTTATGCAATGTATGTTTCAGAATAGATATTTTGTTAAGCTTTTATATTATGCCTTCACATTTTATGACATTGTTGCTTTAAAAAATGTCATTTGCACAGGTGATTGTTATATGTTTTATATAAAAGGTATGTTTGGTAATGTGTACTTAATTCTGAGGAAGTTTCCATTAGGGAGATGAAAGCGCTCAACAAACAGTATTTTTGAGTGGATCTGGACCTCTGTTCTTTTTTCTGCGGTAAACTGCATAAAATATATAGTTGAAACAATTTTAAGTTGTCTTTATAACCCGCATGGAGTAATGAACACAGTCATAGTACCAGGTAAAATTCACTTCAAGTAGTGGAAAAAAGAAATGTCCTTTAAAAACACTTTTAAAACCGTAGAAATAGATTCCCTTTTCAGAAATGAAGAAAATGGCAGTAGCAGTGTTAAGCTGGTAGTAAATACCATAAAAATGTAGAAAGTGAAAAAATATTCCTGTAATAACTTCAGACTGAAAAAAGATTAACGGGCCTCTTGGCACCCTGCAAAGAGACTGTAGTGTTCAGTTGATGCCACAGAACTTCAGTTTTAGTAAATACATTACAAATGGCCAATGACTGCTAAAAAGCAGTATTGAGCATATAAACACAGTAATAAGTTAGAATTTCCAGAGGAATTAGCAGTAGTAAATGTCAGTTATATTAACAGGTTAACACATTTTTTTCCCATAAAACAGAAAAAGAATATTATAATAGATGAGGGAAGGAAAGTTCCAAAAGAGATTTTTTTTTTGAAGTCTAGAAGCTGTAATCCACCAATGCAGGCTGCTGAGAACATTTCATTTGTGCGAGTACTTCAGCTTGGCATTAAGCAAGCAATAATGCCCAACTGGATGTGTTGTGTAAATAACTCCCGCCAGGGATATTTTGAGTCTTGACGCTGCAGGTGTACCTTAGCAGCTTCTCTTCACTTCTGAGTTTCTCCCTTCCATTTTTTTCATTTCCTAATGCTGAAAATGTGACTGTATCCTGAAAGACCCAGGCTGCTTGGCTTATTTCAAGTTTAGTATAATTCAGTGGTTTTAACAAGTGTTTTCTGAAGGTGGATATTTCAAGCAAAAAGTGGCTCAGTGATGGGAGCTGAATATGCTTCACTGTACGCCAAGGTAGTTATGTTGTATTGGGAGCAAAATTACATTTTGAACTTTAAGTACAAACATTATTCAGTCACATTTTTATGATTTTTTTTTTTAGATACATTTGCAATTTGGAAGGAAGATGAAACCCTTTTAAGAGTTTATTTAAACGTCACAGATTTTTTAACTTTATATATACATCATCTGAGGACAGTTTAAATTATTTAGATGTGCTAATTAGTAAGGGTTATTTAAGACCTGCTTGTTTTTAATGTATACATAAAGCCAACATTTTTCAAATTTGAATTTTCAAAGCAACCACCCATTTAAAAAAAATAGTGACAGGGCAAGTGGTTAGATTGGCTAGAATAATTTCAGAAGATATCCTGAAAGAGAGATTAGAAAATATAAGATGTTTATAAGGACTATAGTTATTTCATAATGTTGTATATTACTATTTTTAAAATTTGGAAATTAAAGTAATATGATCAGTTCTTTGATTTATGACCATTTGGAAAGTTATTGGGAGTGATTATGCATTAAATAAAATATTGAGACAGACCACAGTTTAAGAGAGACACTGGAATATTAGAGAAGTTAGAAACTGGTTAATTTGCAGCTAATAAGTGGAATGGATACCAAGTTAGACATAATGAAGTAACTTTGAATGCCCATGCCATTGACATATGAGAGTTGGGAGGTTTACTGTTTTTTTACCTTTTGTAAAAGGACTGCTTCTTTTCTGTCTCATATCACCCTCCTTTATATTTTACTCAGACATTTTTTTTACACTATACTTAGACATTATCCAGCTACAGCCAGAAAAGTAACTAAATTGCAGGTTCATTGATTTATTTTGTAGTTCGAGGAATGGTCACCTCCCCCACGCTACTGCAGAGGTGTTCAAACTCTCACTGTACCGAGACCCATGCAGAATCAATTCCTCGGACTACAAAAGAAAACCTGAACAAATATCTGCAATTTAGTTTTCTGGCTGTAGCTGGTTAACTTTTAAGTATAGTGTACACTAAGATCTGAGGCAAACATAAATGTGGGTGATTAGATACAGAAAAGAAGCAGTCCTTTTACAGAAGGTAAAGAAAATAAGTGAGCCTCCCAAATCCCATTGCATGTCAATGGCATGGGAATTCAAAGTTACTTCCGTATGTCTGGCATGAGTTATACAAAGTATTATGGGAAAGAGAGAGGGTCGAGGGGGGTACAAGATGACATTTATCAAGCCCCATTGGTTAGGCATGTTGTGGAAAACATGCTAAGATTACAAATGATCCACTTAGTGATTTTTGAGGTGTTAAAATAGGTCAGGTAACAGAATAAAAAAAAAATTATTTTTAGTTCTTGAGTAGAGTTTCTCTAAGTTGGAATATAAAGAATTATTGTCCCAGGCTAGGCTGAAGGCGTGTGAATTCCCCTGGGTTGAATGATGATGCAGTCTGTTAAGTCCACTTAAGTTACAAACAGCCAAGTTGTAAGTATTAAAATAATTTATAAACAGACTAGAGAATTATTCATAAAGTTCTATGAATAGTTTGTGAGAATTTTTACAAGAATTTTAGCAGCTTATTTTAAGTGTAATTTACTGATGTTTCATGGTCAAGTGATTGTCTTAGAATGTTTACAATTGTTTTATGTGAATAGTTTTGATGAAGTCCAAGTTAAGGTGAATGAGGTTAACAATTCGTCAGTTGATTATATGAATATTTTGTCTTTCTAATTTCGTGGCCAGTTGGCATTGTTCCGGTTGAATGGAAGTGCTGAGGATTTTTGAGGTTATGCATTTCATTACCTAGGCATTGAGAATCCATTTTAAATCAGTTTTTCCTTTTCTTGACAGCTAGTGCGTGCAGAGCCTTTAACAAAGTCCTGTACCTGTTTATCACTAAAAATGTTGATATCGTAAGTAGCCACCTTCCCTTTCCATCATGGTGATGTTCATTGTGTTACCCTGCTGCAGTCATCACACTTGGGTTATCCTGCTGTCAGGTGGTCCCGCAGTCGGCCCGAATTCCATAGTCTTGGTCCAGCGTCGGTTGCTGTCGCTTCTTCCCCGACGTCAGTGCGCCATGGGTATACAAGAGGCATCCAACACAATTTTCTCCAGTCTTTCTTGCTGCGCGGTGCCCGAAGCAGAAGCAGTTCGCAGGTGCCGGTTGGCCGACACCTGAGATTTTCGATTTGAATTAAAGTCCGAAGTCTTCAATAAAGCTAAGTACCCCGTTAGGGAACATTTTCTTGCCTCAGTCCGATGTCCGAAAAAGTTAACAATTGCTTTTCTTGTGGGAAGCAAATACCTCATAAGGACTTCCATTCCTATTGTATTCCTTGCCTAGGCCCAGACCACAACGTCACAGATTTGTCTGTTTTGCACTAGGTTTAATAAATGAACTATCAAACGCTGTTTTGACTTCGCACGGCATTACGTTGGTAGGAAATTTAATTGTGCCGTCTGAGCAGCCGACGACTGCCACTCATAAAAAACGCAAGGATAAGGACAGGCAGCCTAGGAATAACAGTAGGTGTTACTACTATAATTCAACTGAACCACGATACCACACCAAGAACTTTATTAGATAAAGCTTTCGGGTCTACACCCTTCATCAGTATGAGTCATTACAAAAATAAAATCAGCATTTAAATAGGAGAATATAAAATCACATGCTTCAGCCCATCCCACTCCCTAATTAACAATCAAGACTAAAAGTGATATACAACTCATAAAGGTCTATATATAAAAAATACTAAAAAAAGGACAAGAAATCTTACTTTACATAAAAACTCTTCTGCTTAGAATAAAACAAATTAATAACTTGTACAAACATTATATGAGTATTAATATATCTATACACAAAGAAGTCACTGGTAGCATCTAACATCCTATGGTGTATTACATCAGGTTCTAGAAACTTGTCATAACCTATTAAAGCCTCTCTCTGCCTTTGAACTAATACTGGCTTTAAACTAACCGCATTATTTAAGCCCGGGGGTACATCCACCTGTAGCCTAATAATCCACTCAAGTTCTCTCCACTCCAAAAAATTGTTAGTCACCTTTCCTTAAACTCACTGCCATTTTACTTAATACCCTAAATTTAAATGCATGTCTTTCACCTTTCTCCATGGCATGCTTACTCAGAGCATTTGTCAATACTTTTCTTCTTACTTCAGATTTATGTTCCACTATTCTCTTAGTTTTCTGATCGTTTTGCCCACGTAGAACGATGTACATAAAGTACACGTAGCTAGATACACTATCCTTTCCTCATTACAAGCAGTTAATGTTTTTATAGCAAAGACTTCTCCTGTTGTTGGATGTTGAAATTTAGTGTCTCCTTCATATAAATCATTGCAACAAGAACAATTATAACATTTAATCGTCCCTCCTAATTCATTTTTTCTTTTAGTTTTAACCTGAAAGTCTTGATAGCATATTTTCTGTTTCAGAGCTTCACAGCTCCTGTAAGCAAACCTTGGTTTATCACCTACAATTGATTTTATCTCGGGCATAGCCGATAAAATTGGCCAATTCCTTTCTATTATTACATACACTCCGTGTATTTAAATTGTATGTTGTCAAATAACTCAAAGTTTCAACAACTGCAGGTGAACAATTTGTTTTCTCATTACCAACCGCCAATATTGGTCTATAATTAATCTGTCTACCGTCTATTACTTCCTCCCTTATCTTATTTATCAGATGTTTAGAATAACAACTTCTCTCAAACTCTAATGACATAATTTCTACCTGTTCAGAAAAAACATCCTCAACTCTATTCAACTTACTCAATCTTATTAATTGTGCTTTAATTCCTTTAAAAATATGTGGAGCATGCATACTGTCCCTATTTACATACCTCAAAGCATCTACCTCTTTTCTGAACACCTTAGGTTCTAATCTGCTGTTAACCTTAAACAACTTTACATCCAAGAAATTCATACTACTAACTGAAGCCTCCATTTTAAACTTTAGAAAGTCAGTTGAGCTATTGAGGTATTGTACATAAGCTTCCAATTTCAATAGGGACCCCTTCCATATCATAAAACAATCGTCCACAAATCTTTTGTAGAACAACATTTTCTCATTTGAGTAACTACTTTCATCAAATATAACTTTCTTCTCCCACTCATAAAGCACAAGATTAGCATATGGGCCCATTGCCACACCTGTAAGCTGCAGAAAAAGGTTGTGCATCAAAAATAAAAACATTGTGTAACAGAACTACTTCCAAAGGAGAACAGATGGTCTCAATTTCTCTTCCAACCATCCTCACTTCCTTATTCAAAAAATCACGTATAGCGTTAACCCCATAATCATTGGGAATGACAGTGAAAACTGAGGTGATTTCCATAGTAACCATAATATATTCAGCCACATTATTACTCAACTGCCAGTATTAAAGACTACCTAAAAAATCATTCGTATCCTTTAACACAGTGGGACAGATATCCAAATATTTCCCCAAAACATTTTGTAGATATTTGGAAATTGGTTCGGTCACCCATCCCCCACCCGAGACAATAGGTCTCCAAGGGTGGGTTGTGATATTTTTACAATTGAGGATGTTTTTTCTGAACAGGTAGAAATGATGTCATTAGAGTTTGAGAGAAGTGGTTATTCTAAACATCTGATAAATAAGATAAGGGAGGAAGTAATAGAGGGTAGACAGATTAATTTTAGACCAATATTGGCGGTTGGTAATGAGAAAACAAATGATGGTTCACCTGCAGTTGTTGAAACTGAGGTATATGACAACATACAATTTAAATACACGGAGTGTATGTAATATAATAGAGAGGAATTGGCCAATTTTATTGGCTATGCCTGAGATAAAATCAATTGTAGGTGATAAATCAAGGTTTGCTTACAGGAGCTGTGAAGCTCTGAAACAGAAAAAATGCTATAAAGACTTTCAGGTTAAAACTAAAAGAAAAAATGAATTAGGAGGGACAATTAAATGTTATAATTGTTCCTGTTGCAATGATTTATATGAAGGAGACGCTAAATTTCAACATCCAACAACAGGAGAAGTCTTTGCTATAAAAACATTAACTGCTTGTAATGAGGAAAGGATAGTGTATCTAGTTACGTGTACTTTATGTACATCATTCTATGTGGGCAAAACAATCAGAAAACTAAGAGAATAGTGGAACATAAATCTGAAGTAAGAAGAAAAGTATTGACAAATGCTCTGAGTAAGCATGCCATGGAGAAAGGTGAAAGACATGCATTTAAATTTTAGGGTATTAAGTAAAATGGCAGTGAGTTTAAGGAAAGGTGACTAACAATTTTTTGGAGTTGAGAGAACTTGAGTGGATTATTAGGCTACAGGCAGATGTACCCCCGGGCTTAAATAATGCGGTTAGTTTAAAGCCAGTATTAGTTAAAAGGCAGAGAGAGAGAGGCTTTAATAGGTTATGACAAGTTTCTAGAACCTGATGTAATACACCATAGGATGTTAGACGCTACCAGTGACTTCTTTATTGTGTATAGATATATTAATACTTATGTAATGTTTGTATAAGTTATTAATAATTTGTTTTATTCTAAGTTTTTATGTAAAGTAAGATTTCTTGTCCTTTTTTTAGTATTTTTTATATAGACTTTTATGAGTTGTATATTACTTTTAGTTTTGATTGTTAATTAGGGAGTGGGATGGGCTGAAGCATGTGATTTTATATTCTCCTATTTAAATGCTGATTTTTTTTTTTTGTAATGACTCGTACTGATGAAGGGTGTAGACCCGAAAGCTTTATCTAATAAAGTTCTTTGTGTGGTATCGTGGTTCAGCCTAGGAATAAGCCAGACACCGAGGCCTCAGCTGGCCCTGTCACCGGTTCTCTGGTTTTCAGTGAGGTGCCTAAGCAGCCCCTGACTACCGCAGAGCTGGAACCCTGGACAGCTGCGGATTCCCATGCGGAATCTACTAGGGCTTCTACCGATACCGGAGCAGAACTAGACACCGGTGCAACGGAAACACCTTCAGTTTCTGAAGGTGTCTTCAGACTGACTACACTCACCATTAAATCTTATGCTAAACTTAAAACTCCTTTAAAACCAAAGAAAATTGTACATCAGTCTGCAGTTCAAGACCCCACACCTAGGAAACAGATGCTTAAGATGGCTGAAGATTTGATTAGCCTTATCAGGGGTTCCCATCCCCCTCCTGATAAAAGACCTAGACATGAGGAGGATTATGCATCCTCTGACCAAGTTTCTCTCTCCTCAGATTCTTCTGAGGAACAGGATTACACTTTTCCACCTTATGAAGATTCTGATGCTGAGGACTCTATTCCCTCAGCATCTCCCCCTGAAGACTACTCTTCTGGGGAAACTTTACATATCATGAGGGAACATTTTCACTGGGAAGGCCAGGATTACTCAGATTCTAAGAAAAGGCTCAGTGTTCCTTTTACTACCCCAGCACAGACGTCTTGCTATCCCTCCTGTTCTGGATATTGCGGATGATGTTTACTTGGAGTCCAGTTTAAATCCAGACTCTCTTCCTCCTGCTCCAGCCAAACCAGACAGATGCTACAGAGTACCTGACTCACGCAAATTCCTTTATAAAAGCCCTGTAGCTGACCCAGGGTCCTAAGGGAGCAAAAGCTTCTATGGCTAAAAATCCTGTGCCCTCTGAAAGGGACTCCAGAGCCCTAGATGGATGGGGAAAGAATGTACACCTCAGCTACTCTGGCTATGAGAGAATTAAATTGCCAGTTTCACATGTTGAAATATCAACAATTTTTCTAATGTCTCAGTTAAAACAAAAAATGAGCACACATTCAGAAATGCAGGATCTGTTGCATGCAGCTGAACAGGTGGGCAAACATACTTTGCAGTGCAGATTTGACTCATTGGAAGCTTCTTGTAGAGCAGCTGTTACTGGCTGTGTGATATGTAGGCATGCTTTGTTAAAAGAACAAACCCTCCCTGACCATGTTAAAGCAAAATTATTGGATGCACCTTTACAACAGCATGTATTTGGTGTCAAAGCAGAAGAGGTTTTAAAGAAAATGGAGGATAAGGCAGTGTCTATGCAAACGGTCAAGGATTTTTTGCAGGTACAACCCCCTCAATTTAGCAGAAATTGGCCAACAAAAAACTGGTCCTTTCCAGCTTCAGACAGATCACAGAGGGGCAAATGCAGATGCCCAAGGGGCAGAGGTCAGTCACAGGGCCCTTACAAGCCTCGTCAATGGGGTTTTGCTACCCAGAAAGGAGGAGAAGACAGGCCCCAAGCTAGCAGAAGGCAAACACAATGACTCTATCCTCAAACTACCAAGCAAATCTATCCTGGCAACTCCCTTGGGAGGAAAACTAGCATTTTTTGCAGACAACTGGCACATCATCACAAAAGACAAATGGGATGTCCTTCATGGATGCATCTGCAGTCATAACAAATGGGTTGTCCTGTCGTCAGGCAGCCCTTTGGTCGGCCGGATTCCAAAGTCCGGGTCCGGCTTCGGCTGATGTCGCACTTCACCCGACGTCATCTCTGCTGGTCTTCGGGTATAAAGGCATCAGCTGACGCCATTTTCCTCAGTCTTTCTTGCCGCGTGGCGCCCGAAGCAGAAGCTGTTCGCAAGTGCCGGTCGGTCAGATCCAGAGATTACTACTACCGAATACTACTTCGAAGACTTCTAAAAAGCTAAGTACCCCGTTGGGGACTCTTTCTTGCCTCAGCCAATGTCAGAAAAAGTCAATAACTGTTTAACTTGTGGGAAACAAATACCTCATAAAGATTTCCACTCTTACGGTTTGCCTTGCTTAGGCCCAGACCACGACGTAGCAGCCTGTTCGGCCTGTGCTTCCTTCAACCGACGAACGCTTAGGCGTCGGTCGGAGTTTGCTGAACAGTTTTTCGGCTCAGATTTTGCGTACATTATGCCGTCGGACCCTCCGACTTCCCAAATTGTTAAAAAACGCAAAGAAAGACCGACACACGCGGTCCGCGGTTTCGGCCGAAACCACGGTTAAGCAACCCGCGAGTGTCTCGGTTTCGGCCGAAACAGAGAAAACTGGTCAATCTACAGCCGAATCCATGACTACTACTGAGGCCCCTGCTACCTTACCTGAACTAGCCTCAGAAATTTTGCCTACAACTGTGGATCCTACTGATTTATCAGACACCATCCCCTTGGATATCTCTACCCCAGCACGTGGTGCTGCTAGGCCTCCTGCAGCCATGTCTATTAAGACCTTTGCCAGGGCTAAAGCAGCCAAATCAGCTAAATCAGTGCCTGTTAAACCACCCTCTCTCAGGCCCACTTCTAGTTCACAAATGCTTACTCTGGCAGAAGATTTAATATCCTTAATTAGGGGATCCCAATTCCACCCAGACAGGGCCTCTCAGCCCCCAGAAAAGAGACCTAGAGCAGAGCCCCCCGAGCCTGTGTCCTCTGATTCTGCGGATGACTCAGACATTACAGACCAGCCAGAGGCTCCTTTCTCCAACTATGAAGATTCAGATGCTGAAGAATCCATTCCAGCTGCCTCTCCACCAGAGGAATTCTCCTTTGGGGAAACCTTACATGCCATGAGAGAACAATTCCAATGGCAGGGACAAGATTTCTCAGACTCAAGAAAAAGGCTTAGGACCTTTCTGCACTTAACACAACATAGGCCCTTAGCTATACCTCCTGTCCTATCTGTTGTGGACGATGCATTTAATGATGTCTGCACTGCACCTGATTCTTTACCTCCAGCCCCTGCCAAACCAGATAGATTTTACAGGGTACCAGACACTCATCACCACCTATACAAGGCCCCACTTGCAGACCCCGAAACTATATCCCAGGGGCCTAAGGCAGTAGCCTCGACCACAGCAAAAAACCCTATTCCCTCTGAAAGGGAATCCAGGTCATTAGAGAGATGGGGGAAAAAAGTCTACACCTCTGCTACTCTCTCAGCTAGAGCTTTAAACTGTCACTTTCACATGATCCAATACCAAGAGTTTATGCTTGATCAGTTAATTAAAAAGCTGTCCTCTGATGAATCTTTAGATAAGAAATATGTATTAGAAATGGTGAATAACATCCAACAGGTTAGTAACCATTCTTTAAAATGTGGCTATGATGCACTGGAGGGGCTTCATTTAGATCAGCCATGACTGGCACAGTTATAAGAAGGCATGCATGGTTGAAAGAACAGGTCTTGCCGGATCATGTTAAAGCTAAGCTATTGGATGCTCCTATGGATAAGGCCAGTCTATTTGGGGAACCTGCCCAGCAGGTAATGAAGAAAATGGAAGAGAAGGCAAAATCTGTACAAACAGTCAAAGATTTCCTACAGGTTCAGCCCCCAAGGTTTAGCAGGAACTGGCCTGCCAAAAATTGGTCCTTTCCTGACTCCACAAGGACACAAAGGGGCAGGAACAGACGCTCGAGGGGCAGAAATCAATCCAGAGGAGGTGCCTACAGAGGACGACAGTGGCAAGGCAATAACCGAGGCACAGACACAACCACTGCCACTGCAACAGGACAATCACAGTGACTTGAATCTGACTCCGCCTACCAGGGAGCAAATAACAGCACCATTAGGCGGAAAGTTAGCCTTATTCTCGAAAAATTGGCACTATATTACAAAAGACAAGTGGATTTTACAAACCATAGACCAAGGCTACCGGTTCCACTTCCACACTTTACCAGTAAAAGAGGAATGCCAAACCTGCCCCCAAATCAAAGAATAGAAGCCCTGCATCAGATAGCGGAATTAATAAAGATGAGAGCTGTGGAAAGGGTACCAATAACAGAACAGGGCAAAGGATTCTACTCCAGACTCTTCCTAGTACCAAGAAAAGAGAAAAACTGGAGACCTATTCTCGACCTGTCCATCTTAGACATGCATCATTGTCCCAAAATTCAAAATGCTGACCCTACAGCAACTTCTTCCCATGCTGGGCAAGGAGTGTTGGCTGGTAACTCTAGATCTCAAGGAGGCATACCTGCACGTCCCCATTCGACCAAATTGCAGAAGATACCTCAGATTTCTTGCAGGATCAGAGCATTATCAATTCTCAGCATTGCCCTTTGGCTTATCTACTGCGCCCAGAGTATTCACAAAATGCCTGGCATCAGTAATCGCTCACTGCAGAGTACAGGGAATCCAAATTTATCCATACCTGGACGACTGCCTGTTACAAGCGGACAACAAAAGCAAGCTGACAACAGATTTACAAAGGGTCATTTACTTGCTTCAAGCCCTGGGATACACAGTCAATTTACAAAAGTCAAGGCTGACTCCATCCCAGACAAGAACTTTCTTGGTTTCGGAATTGGACACAGTAAAACAGATGGCATTCCTAACTGCAGAAAAACAAAAAGAACTCCCTCTTTACTTCTTGGCATTAACAAATCAGAACAAACTAACAGCGAGAAAAGTTCTGCAGGCCTTGGGCTACATGGCATCATGCATAATCTTGGTTCCACATGCCAGACTGCATATGAGAAAGTTACAGTGGTACCTAAAGAATTTATGGTCTCAACACAGGCACAGCTTAGAAACAGAAATACCACTAATCCCATGCTTAAAACAGGAGTTCCTATGGTGGGCTCGGGCATGCCAGTCAAACCCAGGCTTACCCTTCCACAACTTTCGAGCAAACCAAACCATCACAACGGATGCCTCAGACCTAGGATGGGGGGCACACATGATGGACAAATGCGTACAAGGACTGCGGACTCAGGACCAGCTGCACCTGCACATAAACCAAAAAGAAATGCTGGCAGTAAAACTGGCAATCCTAAAATTCAGACCATTCCTCAAAGAAGGCCATTTGATGATAAGGACAGACAACACCACAGTCATGTGGTACATCAACAAGCAGGGAGGCACTCATTCATACCCCCTATGCAGGATGACTTTGGACCTTTGGAATCTGGCTCTAAGCTACAACATCCAGTTACAGGCAATATTTGTACCGGGAAGAAAACACCCTAGCAGACATTTTAAGCAGAACCACCTCGGATGCTCACGAATGGATGCTACACCCGGACATCTTCAAGACCATCACAAAGAAATGGGGAATGCCACAAATAGACCTATTCGCTTCCCACAAAATCACCAGCTCAAAAATTCTGCACAAGGACATTCCACCCACTTGCATGGAAGGTGGACTCTCTATCCTTCAGCTGGAAAGGCCTGACAGCATATGCATTCCCACCTCTTCCCTTAATACACAAGGTACTACTGAAAATCAAAGAGGAATGTCCAAGGATAATTCTGATAGCACCGAACTGGCCAAGACAACACTGGTACCCATTACTGAGGACCATGTCTCAGGAGAAAATGTGGTCAATACCCCTGATGCCTCTGATGTTAACTCAGAACAACTACAACATCATACATCCAAACCTAAAAACCTTGCAACTGACTGCCTGGAACATCATATAGCAGACCTTTCACAAAGGGTTAAAGACATTATCCTTGAAGCCCGCAGACCTTCAACAAGAAGGAACTATGCAGGAAAATGGAAAAGGTTCGTCATTTGGAGTACTGAAAGAGGAAAAGATGCGTCGAACATAGATATTGCTAACATTCTGGAGTACTTGGCAGAGCTTCTACATACAGGCCTGTCCTATTCCTCCAAGATACATGCATCAGCTATTTCAGCAGAATACAGCTTTGATCCTCCTGTCTTTTCACATCCTCTACTCGGGCAGTTCCTCAGAGGGATTAAGAATGTAAAACCTCCTAGGAAACCACCATTACCAGCATGGGACTTGAATTTTGTACTAGAAAAATTGACACTCCCTCCGTTTGAACCAGCAGCAACAGCAGACCTACAACACCTGTCATGGAAAACTGCTTTCCTACTGGCTATTACTTCAGCAAGGAGGGTTTCGGAACTACAGGCCTTAATGGCAGTACAACCCTTCCTAATCTTCCATCAAGATAGGGTGTCCATGAGAACTAATCCTACATTTATGCCTAAGGTGGTATCCAGAGTGCCTTTAAACCAGGCAATCCACCTACCTACCTTCTTTCCCAATCCACAAAACAGAGGTGAAAGAATAATGCATACCTTGGATGTACATAAACAGTTACGCTACTACCTGGACAGAACCAAAGCCAACAGAAAAACTGACCAGCTCTTTGTAGCCTATGCAACAGGAAGGGAAGGAAAAGCAATTTCCAAACAGACAATCTCCAAATGGATAGGAAATTGCATAAGATTCTGTTACTCTTACCATGGAAAACCAATTCCACAGAACATAAGACCTCATTCTACAAGGGCTACAGCCACTACCACAGCTTTAAGAGGAGTGGCAACCAAGGACATTATTGAGGCGGCTACTTGGACCTCCGTGCATACATTTGCCAAGCATTATAATTTACCTCTATACTCTAGATCCCGAGCAGGGTTTGCCACTGCTGTACTGCAAGGGATCCTGACTACACCATTATTATTCCTCCTCCCCTAGTTGGCTATGGTATTCTACCCATTTGTTATGACTGCAGATGCATCCATGAAGGACATAGTACAGTTTTGTACCTACCCTAAATGTAGATGTCCGAACTGGATAGCATCTGCAGTCAGGATTACCCTCCCTCCTTCCCCTCTGCGGTACTCCTAGGGTATTTACCCTCCTTATAGCTAGCTGGGGGGGGGGTCTCTTATGGTATATTTGTTTGTATATATGTACATACATGTTTATTTTTTGTTTGCCTTCTACTATTTTGGAAACATTGGCATTTATCCAAAATTTTAGCTATCCAAGAGGGCAGTTGGCATCTGGGGCAAGAAACAGAGGAAAATGGCGTCGGCTGATGCCTTTATACCCGAAGACCAGCAGAGATGACGTCGGGTGAAGTGCGACATCAGCCGAAGCCGGACCCGGACTTTGGAATCCGGCCGACCGAAGGGCTGCCTGACGACAGGACAACCCATTTGTTATGACTGCAGATGCTATCCAGTTCGGACATCTACATTTATGGTAGGTACAAAACTGTACTTTCTAAACATTCTCTCAAGGATACAGATTCCACTTTCATACCTTACCAAGGAACAAAGGACTGCCAAACCTGCCACCAAATCAGTGGGCAGATGCACAAAAACAAATTACAGCTCTCATGAACATGAGAGCCATTCCAACAGGTACCTACACAGGAGCAAGGACAAGGATTTTACTCAAGACTCTTCCTAGTCCCAAGAAAGGACAAGGATGGAGACCCATTCTGGATCTTTCAATTCTGAACACCTATCTGCAAGTACCAAAATTCAAGATGCTAACACTACAGCAGCTTCCTCCCATGCTGGGCAAGAATGCTTGGCTAGTCACTTTGGACCTCAAGGAGGCATACCTGCATGTCCCTATCAGACAAATTTGCAGAAGATACCTCCGCTTCATTGCAGGTTCAAAGCATCATCAATTCTCTGCACTGCCCTTTGGCTTATCTACTGCGCCCAGGGTCTTCACAAAATGCCTGGCACCAGTAATTGCATACTGCAGACAGAGGAATTCAAATATACCCGTACCTGGACAACTGCCTTATTCAAGCAGAAAGCAAAGGCATTCTTTTAAAGCATCTGGCATTTGTCAAACACCTAAGTTGCCTAGGGTACACAGTAAACGAAAAATCAAAACTAGTGCCCTCACAAAACATAATATTCCTGGGTGCCAACTTGAATACAACGGCCCAGATGGCTTATCTCACGCCAGACAAGCAACGACAGTTTCAGTATTTCAAAGTAATGGCAACAAAGACCCAACTCCCTGCAAGAAAAATTCTGCAGGCCTTGGGATTCATGGCATCTTGCATACTACTAATACCATTTGCAAAACTGCATATGAGGAAATTACAATGGTACCTGAAAAGTGTATGGACTCAGCACAGCCACAGCTTGGAAACAATGATACCACTCATTCCCTGCCTTCAACAGGAGTTTATATGGTGGGCACCAACAAGGGACAGCCTTTCACCTTACCCACAGCCAGGTAAACTATGACAACAAATGCTTCGGGCTATGCCTGGGGAGCACACATGGCAGGGCAGTGCATTCAGGGCAAATGGACTACAGATCAGAGGCATCTGCATATCAATGAAAAAGAAATGCTAACACTACAGAATGCCCTAACAGCTTTCAAGGACCTTCTACACCCAGGACAACTAATAATAAAGACCGACAATACCACAGTCATGTGGTACATAAACAAGCAAGGGGGCACACATTCCTACCCTCTATGCAGGCAAGCAGTGACCTTGTGGATTACTGCACTGTCTTACCAGGTTCAGTTACAAGCACAATTCCTGCCAGGACAGTAAATTATCATGGATCCACACAAATGGAAACTAGATCCACAAGTATTTGCAATGATAACTCAAAAATGGGGACGCCCAGACATCTGTTTGCAACCCCCCACAACCACCAACTTCAAAAATTTTGCACAAGGTCCTTCCACCCACTAGCTTGGAAAGTGAACGCCCTCTCATTCAGTTGGAAAGCATTGACAGTGTATGCCTTCCCTCCACTACCTCTTCTAGCAAAGGTACTGCTGAAAGTCAGATTACAGATACCACAAATGATACTCGTTGCACCATACAGGACATGCCAGCATTGGTACCCAATTTTAAGGAACGTGGCCCACGGCCCACCATGGATTTTGCCACAAATTCCTCACCTGCTCACCCAGCGATATCAGATTCTACACAGCCAGCTCAAGACTTTAAACCTGGCTGCATGGTAAATTACCTAAACAACCAGCCAACACATTTATCCAAAGCTGTTATGGATGTCATTCTGGTGGCCAGGAGACCCAGCACCAGGAAAACCTATTCAGACAAATGGAAAAAATGTTGCACCTGGAACCAGGCTAAAGGCCTAAACCCCCTTGATCCAAACATCAGATTCTACAATATTTAACTGAGATGTTACACAAAGGACTTTCCTTTTCATCTATTAAGATCCACGCCTCAGCAATTTCAGCTCATTACAGCACTGATCCTCCTTTATTCTCACATCCACTCCTGAGACAGTTCCTCAGAGGGGCCAAGAACTTAAGACCGCCAAGGAGAGCAACACCTACTTGGTATCTCAACTTTGTTCTGGAAAAGCTTACACTACCGCCCTTTAAACCAGCTTTTCCTGCTGATTTAAAATTTCTTTCATGTAAAACTGCCCTACTACTAGGAATAACCTTCGCTAGAAGTCTAAGAGCTACAGGCACTAATGGCAGTGGAACCTGTCATCATTTTTCACCAAGACAGAGTCTTTCTACGAACAAATCCTTCCTTTATGCCAAAGGTGGTATCCAGTGTGGCCCTAAACCAAACCATTCACTTGCCCACCTTCTTCCCAAATCCCCAGAACAAAGGAGACTCCTGCACTCTTTGGACATTCACAGGCAATTACTTTACTACTTGGATAAAAATAAGGCTTTCAGAGAAACTGACCAGCTTTTTGTAACGTATGCTACAGGATCACAAGGAAAAGCTATCTCAAAACAGACCATTTCAAAATGGATAGGGCATTGCATACGTTTGTTACACACATCATGGGAAACCAGTACCTGCTAACAATAGGTCCCACTCCACCAGGGCTACAGCTACATCAGCAGCCTTTCTCAGGGGAGTGCCAGCCAAGGATATTCTGGAAGCTGCTACTTGGAGTTCAGTGCACACCTTCGCCAAACACTCACTTAACTCTATACTGTAAGACTAGAGCTGGTTTTGCCATTGCAGTTTTGCAGGGCTTACTAGCTTCTTCTAACCCTGTCTGACTCCACCTCCCATCATTTGCTTTGGGATTCAACCCAAGTGTGATGACTGCAGCAGGGTAACACGATGAACATAGTACAGTTTTGTACCTACCATAAATGTAGATAAGTGTTCATCCTGCTGCAGTCCAGGTTACCCTCCCCCATCCCCTCTGAACTAGCTGAACTTATCTATACCACTCTATCGTATACTACCTCTGTTGTGTATTTGCTTGTGCCTAAGAGTTTTGTTTTAGTTTTATATAGCTATATGTATATATATTTTGCCTACCTATTGAAAAACTGAAGAAAATGGTGTTGGATGCCTCTTGTATACCCCTGGCGCACTGACGTCCGGGAAGAAGCGACAGCAACCGACGCCGGGCCAAGACTTTGGAATTCGGGCCGACTGCGGGACGCTCATAACAAGTGT